>NW_021167060.1:57500-190000 GCF_900634415.1 Cottoperca gobio
ACACCAAACTCCCATGATGCACCTCTGCTGCACCACCACACTAAACTCCCATGATGCACCTCTGCTGCACCACCACACCAAACTCCCATGATGCACCTCTGCTGCACCACCACACCAAACTCCCATGATGCACCTCTGCTGCACCACCACACCAAACTCCCATGATGCACCTCTGCTGCACCACCACATCAAACTCCCATGATGCACCTCTGCTGCACCACCACACCAAACTCCCATGATGCACCGCTGCTGAACCACCACACCAAACTCCCATGATGCACCGCTGCTGCACCACCACACTAAACTCCAGCTTGTGCTGTTGTGATCATTCAGAGCCCCGGGCAGTAAACTACAGATGTGCGTATGAAGCTCCTCGACCTCCTGTGTGTTCCGACATGAAGCTCTAGCTGCTGCAGCTTCGGGGGAAACAGCTGCTTGATGGCTATCAAACACCTCCTTCTCTGCTCTGCACTGTTGGACTTCAGAGCAGCTTTTTAAAGTCATAAGCCTCTTCCACACACACACAGACACACACACACACACACACACACACACACACACACACACACACAATAAACTAAACAAAAAGCCGCCCTGCTGTCAAGCACTCCAAATCACTCAACAACATCCACCCTCCTCCTCCTCCTCGTCTCCATCTCCTGCAGCTCCACCTTTGTCTTTGGCCGGGCCGAGTGAAAGGCCTGCTGCTGCCGCTGAGTGTTTGTAGAGACACAAAGAGAAAAGCAGCAGCGTGGCTGAGCTGGGGAATAAAACAAAGGGGGGGGGGGAGGAGTTAAGTGCTTTTTGTTGGAGTCACTGGAGGAGGAAGCTGCATTAAGGGAGACACTGCAGGTGAGCACAGATATCAGCATGAAGCTTCCCCACTTCATGACTCACATCAACACAAGTTTATATTACAAGTGTTTAATATGTACATGAGGCGTTATGTAATGTAGCTGTGGAGAGTTTACATCTACACACACAGTTACAAACACACACTCTCATGTTCTCATGCTCCTCTCGTCTGAAGAACACGAGTTATAGAAGAATACAGAAGATAAACAGCTCAAACTTTAGTCCTTTCCTAAAGAATAAAGGTGTGTGTGTGCATGTGTGTGCACGCTCAGCCAGCTGATCACACTCATATTAGAAAACATGAATCAGAACATTAAACATATTGTACAGACCCAACGAGCCCCCGGAGCCTCTAACCGTTCTGAGTTGTGCGTGGAGATTAAGCCCGATGTCACGTGCAGCTGTCGTCTGTGAGTCGAGCAGGTTCTCTCTTTAATCCCTCCATGGTTGAGGTCTCATTTACCACAAAGCCATTAAGAGTCATAGTGATACCAGATATTTATGTGTTCTGTTACTGCAGCTGATCCCTTCATATGAAACACGTTTAACTGTAAATAATGTGGGTACTCTATTTTAAAAATGCATTTCCCTTTGAATACCTAGTTAGGCAAATTGGATTTAATATTTTTGAACTTTAATATAACAAGGGAATAAAGAATGGCTTCCAGTAGGAATGTAATATCTCCGCTCTGTGTGAGTCCTGTAGAAGTAAAACCTTATTTCTTCCAATTAAACAATTTACTGTATTTTCTTGAGTAAAAGCAAACGGATGAATCTGTATTTAAAAAAACCGGAACCAGATTCATGAAATCCATTTGCTGCTGTAACAAAAGGATTAGCTGCAGGAATGAGGTCAGTTTAAGAACCGAGGCTCATGAGATGATAATCTTGGGAATTATGGTGAGAGGGAGACACAAAGTTGAAGTTGAGTCCAAAAAGATGTTAAAATGTAAAAACACGGACAAATTTGGGGAAAGTAATTTTTGAATGTCACCAACTTTGTACTAAAACCTGCGACTCCTCTGTAACCTCCAGCAGGAGGAGACTCCTCTGTAACATCCAGCAGGAGGAGACTCCTCTGTAACATCCAGCAGGAGGAGACTCCTCTGTAACATCCAGCAGGAGGAGACTCCTCTGTAACATCCAGCAGCAGGAGACTCCTCTGTAACATCCAGCAGCAGGGGACTCCTCTGTAACATCCAGCAGGAGACTCCTCTGTAACATCCATCAGGAGACTCCTCTGTAACATCCAGCAGGAGACTCCTCTGTAACATCCATCAGGAGACTCCTCTGTAACATCCAGCAGCAGGAGACTCCTCTGTAACATCCAGCAGGAGGAGACTCCTCTGTAACATCCAGCAGGAGGAGACTCCTCTGTAACATCCAGCAGGAGGAGACTCCTCTGTAACATCCAGCAGGAGACTCTTCTGTAACATCCAGCAGCAGGAGACTCCTCTGTAACATCCAGAAGAAGTAGACTCCTCTGTAACATCCAGCAGGAGGAGACTCCTCTGTAACATCCAGCAGGAGGAGACTCCTCTGTAACATCCAACAGGAGGAGACTCCTCTGTAACATCCAGCAGGAGGAGACTCCTCTGTAACATCCAGCAGCAGGAGACTCCTCTGTAACATCCAGCAGCAGGGGACTCCTCTGTAACATCCAGCAGGAGACTCCTCTGTAACATCCATCAGGAGACTCCTCTGTAACATCCAGCAGGAGACTCCTCTGTAACATCCAGCAGGAGACTCCTCTGTAACATCCATCAGGAGACTCCTCTGTAACATCCAGCAGCAGGAGACTCCTCTGTAACATCCAACAGGAGGAGACTCCTCTGTAACATCCAGCAGGAGACTCCTCTGTAACATCCAGCAGGAGGAGACTCCTCTGTAACATCCAGCAGGAGACTCCTCTGTAACATCCAGCAGGAGACTCCTCTGTAACATCCAGCAGCAGGACACTCCTCTGTAACATCCAGCAGGAGACTCCTCTGTAACATCCAGCAGCAGGAGACTCCTCTGTAACATCCAGCAGCAGGAGACTCCACTGTAACATCCAGCAGCAGGAGACTCCTCTGTAACATCCAGCAGGAGACTCCTCTGTAACATCCAGCAGGAGACTCCTCTGTAACATCCAGCAGCAGGAGACTCCTCTGTAACATCCATAAGGAGGAGACTCCTCTGTAACATCCAGCAGGAGACTCTTCTGTAACATCCAGCAGGAGGAGACTCCTCTGTAACATCCAGAAGAAGTAGACTCCTCTGTAACATCCAGCAGGAGGAGACTCCTCTGTAACATCCAGCAGGAGGAGACTCCTCTGTAACATCCAACAGGAGGAGACTCCTCTATAACATCCAGCAGGAGGAGACTCCTCTGTAACATCCAACAGGAGGAGACTCCTCTGTAACATCCAGCAGGAGGAGACTCCTCTGTAACATCCAGAAGCAGTAGACTCCTCTGTAACATCCAGCAGGAGACTCCTCTGTAACATCCAGCAGGAGGAGACTCCTCTGTAACATCCAGCAGGAGACTCCTCTGTAACATCCAGCAGGAGAAGACTCCTCTATAACATCCAGCAGGAGACTCCTCTGTAACATCCAGCAGCAGGAGACTCCTCTGTAACATCCAGCAGGAGACTCCTCTGTAACATCCAGCAGGAGAAGACTCCTCTGTAACATCCAGCAGCAGGAGACTCCTCTGTAACATCCAGCAGCAGGAGACTCCTCTGTAACATCCAGCAGGAGGAGACTCCTCTGTAACATCCAGCAGAAGGAGGAGACTCCTCTGTAACATCCAGCAGGAAGAGACTCCTCTGTAACATCCAGCAGGAGGAGACTCCTCTGTAACATCCAGCAGGAGGAGACTCCTCTGTAACATCCAGAAGAAGTAGACTCATCTGTAACATCCAGCAGGAGGAGACTCCTCTGTAACATCCAGAAGAAGTAGACTCCTCTGTAACATCCAGCAGGAGACTCTTCTGTAACATCCAGCAGGAGGAGACTCCTCTGTAACATCCAGCAGGAGGAGACTCTTCTGTAACATCCAGCAGGAGACTCCTCTGTAACATCCATAAGGAGGAGACTCCTCTGTAACATCCAGCAGGAGACTCTTCTGTAACATCCAGCAGGAGGAGACTCATCTGTAACATCCAGCAGGAGGAGACTCCTCTGTAACATCCAGAAAAAGTAGACTCCTCTGTAACATCCAGCAGGAGGAGACTCCTCTGTAACATCCAGCAGGAGGAGACTCCTCTGTAACATCCAACAGGAGGAGACTCCTCTGTAACATCCAACAGGAGGAGACTCCTCTGTAACATCCAGCAGGAGGAGACTCCTCTGTAACATCCAACAGGAGGAGACTCCTCTGTAACATCCAGCAGGAGGAGACTCCTCTGTAACATCCAGAAGCAGTAGATTCCTCTGTAACATCCAGCAGGAGACTCCTCTGTAACATCCAGCAGGAGGAGACTCCTCTGTAACATCCAGCAGGAGACTCCTCTGTAACATCCAGCAGGAGAAGACTCCTCTGTAACATCCAGCAGGAGGAGACTCCTCTGTAACATCCAGCAGGAGGAGACTCCTCTGTAACATCCAGCAGGAGACTCCTCTGTAACATCCAGCAGCAGGAGACTCCTCTGTAACATCCAGCAGGAGACTCCTCTGTAACATCCAGCAGCAGGAGACTCCTCTGTAAAGTCCAGCAGGAGACTCCTCTGTAACATCCAGCAGGAGAAGACTCCTCTGTAACATCCAGCAGCAGGAGACTCCTCTGTAACATCCAGCAGCAGGAGACTCCTCTGTAACATCCAGCAGCAGGAGACTCCTCTGTAACATCCAGCAGGAGGAGACTCCTCTGTAACATCCAGCAGAAGGAGGAGACTCCTCTGTAACATCCAGCAGGAGGAGACTCCTCTGTAACATCCAGCAGGAGACTCCTCTGTAACATCCAGCAGGAGGAGACTCCTCTGTAACATCCAGAAGAAGTAGACTCATCTGTAACATCCAGCAGGAGGAGACTCCTCTGTAACATCCAGAAGAAGTAGACTCCTCTGTAACATCCAGCAGGAGACTCTTCTGTAACATCCAGCAGGAGGAGACTCCTCTGTAACATCCAGCAGGAGGAGACTCTTCTGTAACATCCAGCAGGAGGAGAGGAGACTCTTCTGTAACATCCAGCAGGAGGAGACTCTTCTGTAACATCCAGCAGGAGGAGACTCTTCTGTAACATCCAGCAGGAGGAGACTCTTCTGTAACATCCAGCAGGAGGAGACTCCTCTGTAACATCCAGCAGGAGGAGACTCCTCTGTAACATCCAGCAGGAGACTCCTCTGTAACATCCAGCAGGAGACTCCTCTGTAACATCCATAAGGAGGAGACTCCTCTGTAACATCCAGCAGGAGACTCTTCTGTAACATCCAGCAGGAGGAGACTCCTCTGTAACATCCAGCAGGAGGAGACTCCTCTGTAACATCCAGAAGAAGTAGACTCCTCTGTAACATCCAGCAGGAGGAAACTCCTCTGTAACATCCAGCAGGAGGAGACTCCTCTGTAACATCCAGCAGGAGAAGACTCCTCTGTAACATCCAGCAGGAGACTCCTCTGTAACATCCAGCAGGAGGAGACTCCTCTGTAACATCCAGCAGGAGGAGACTCCTCTGTAACATCCAGCACGAGGAGGAGACTCCTCTGTAACATCCAGCAGGAGGAGACTCCTCTGTAACATCCAGCAGCAGGAGACTCCTATGTAACATCCAGCAGGAGGAGACTCCTCTGTAACATCCAGCAGGAGGAGACTCCTCTGTAACATCCAGCAGGAGACTCCTCTGTAACATCCAGCAGGAGGAGACTCCTCTGTAACATCCAGCAGGAGGAGACTCCTCTGTAACATCCAGCAGGAGGAGACTCCTCTGCAACATCCAGCAGGAGGAGACTCCTCTGTAACATCCAGCAGGAGACTCCTCTGTAACATCCAGCAGGAGGAGACTCCTCTGTAACATCCAGCAGGAGACTCCTCTGTAACATCCAGAAGCAGGAGACTCCTCTGTAACATCCAACAGGAGGAGACTCCTCTGTAACATCCAGCAGGAGACTCCTCTGTAACATCCAGCAGGAGACTCCTCTTTAACATCCAGCAGGAGGAGACTCCTCTGTAACATCCAGCAGGAGGAGACTCCTCTGTAACATCCAGCAGGAGACTCCTCTGTAACATCCAGCAGGAGGAGACTCTTCTGTAACATCCAGCAGGAGACTCCTCTGTAACATCCAGCAGGAGAAGACTCCTCTGTAACATCCAGCAGGAGGAGACTCCTCTGTAACATCCAGCAGGAGGAGACTCCTCTGTAACATCCAGCAGGAGACTCCTCTGTAACATCCAGCAGCAGGAGACTCCTCTGTAACATCCAGCAGGAGACTCCTCTGTAACATCCAGCAGGAGAAGACTCCTCTGTAACATCCAGCAGGAGACTCCTCTGTAACATCCAGCAGCAGGAGACTCCTCTGTAACATCCAGCAGCAGGAGACTCCTCTGTAACATCCAGCAGGAGGAGACTCCTCTGTAACATCCAGCAGAAGGAGGAGACTCCTCTGTAACATCCAGCAGGAGACTCCTCTGTAACATCCAGCAGGAGGAGACTCCTCTGTAACATCCAGCAGGAGACTCCTCTGTAACATCCAGCAGGAGGAGACTCCTCTATAACATCCAGAAGAAGTAGACTCATCTGTAACATCCAGCAGGAGGAGACTCCTCTGTAACATCCAGAAGAAGTAGACTCCTCTGTAACATCCAGCAGGAGACTCTTCTGTAACATCCAGCAGGAGGAGACTCCTCTGTAACATCCAGCAGGAGGAGACTCTTCTGTAACATCCAGCAGGAGGAGACTCTTCTGTAACATCCAGCAGGAGGAGACTCTTCTGTAACATCCAGCAGGAGGAGACTCCTCTGTAACATCCAGCAGGAGGAGACTCCTCTGTAACATCCAGCAGGAGACTCCTCTGTAACATCCAGCAGGAGACTCCTCTGTAACATCCATACAGAGGAGACTCCTCTGTAACATCCAGCAGGAGACTCTTCTGTAACATCCAACAGGAGGAGACTCCTCTGTAACATCCAGCAGGAGGAGACTCCTCTGTAACATCCAACAGGAGGAGACTCCTCTGTAACATCCAGCAGGAGGAGACTCCTCTGTAACATCCAGAAGCAGTAGATTCCTCTGTAACATCCAGCAGGAGACTCCTCTGTAACATCCAGCAGGAGGAGACTCCTCTGTAACATCCAGCAGGAGACTCCTCTGTAACATCCAGCAGGAGAAGACTCCTCTGTAACATCCAGCAGGAGGAGACTCCTCTGTAACATCCAGCAGGAGGAGACTCCTCTGTAACATCCAGCAGGAGACTCCTCTGTAACATCCAGCAGCAGGAGACTCCTCTGTAACATCCAGCAGGAGACTCCTCTGTAACATCCAGCAGCAGGAGACTCCTCTGTAAAGTCCAGCAGGAGACTCCTCTGTAACATCCAGCAGGAGAAGACTCCTCTGTAACATCCAGCAGCAGGAGACTCCTCTGTAACATCCAGCAGCAGGAGACTCCTCTGTAACATCCAGCAGCAGGAGACTCCTCTGTAACATCCAGCAGGAGGAGACTCCTCTGTAACATCCAGCAGAAGGAGGAGACTCCTCTGTAACATCCAGCAGGAGGAGACTCCTCTGTAACATCCAGCAGGAGACTCCTCTGTAACATCCAGCAGGAGGAGACTCCTCTGTAACATCCAGAAGAAGTAGACTCATCTGTAACATCCAGCAGGAGGAGACTCCTCTGTAACATCCAGAAGAAGTAGACTCCTCTGTAACATCCAGCAGGAGACTCTTCTGTAACATCCAGCAGGAGGAGACTCCTCTGTAACATCCAGCAGGAGGAGACTCTTCTGTAACATCCAGCAGGAGGAGAGGAGACTCTTCTGTAACATCCAGCAGGAGGAGACTCTTCTGTAACATCCAGCAGGAGGAGACTCTTCTGTAACATCCAGCAGGAGGAGACTCTTCTGTAACATCCAGCAGGAGGAGACTCTTCTGTAACATCCAGCAGGAGGAGACTCCTCTGTAACATCCAGCAGGAGGAGACTCCTCTGTAACATCCAGCAGGAGACTCCTCTGTAACATCCAGCAGGAGACTCCTCTGTAACATCCATAAGGAGGAGACTCCTCTGTAACATCCAGCAGGAGACTCTTCTGTAACATCCAGCAGGAGGAGACTCCTCTGTAACATCCAGCAGGAGGAGACTCCTCTGTAACATCCAGAAGAAGTAGACTCCTCTGTAACATCCAGCAGGAGGAAACTCCTCTGTAACATCCAGCAGGAGGAGACTCCTCTGTAACATCCAGCAGGAGAAGACTCCTCTGTAACATCCAGCAGGAGACTCCTCTGTAACATCCAGCAGGAGGAGACTCCTCTGTAACATCCAGCAGGAGGAGACTCCTCTGTAACATCCAGCACGAGGAGGAGACTCCTCTGTAACATCCAGCAGGAGGAGACTCCTCTGTAACATCCAGCAGCAGGAGACTCCTATGTAACATCCAGCAGGAGGAGACTCCTCTGTAACATCCAGCAGGAGGAGACTCCTCTGTAACATCCAGCAGGAGACTCCTCTGTAACATCCAGCAGGAGGAGACTCCTCTGTAACATCCAGCAGGAGGAGACTCCTCTGTAACATCCAGCAGGAGGAGACTCCTCTGCAACATCCAGCAGGAGGAGACTCCTCTGTAACATCCAGCAGGAGACTCCTCTGTAACATCCAGCAGGAGGAGACTCCTCTGTAACATCCAGCAGGAGACTCCTCTGTAACATCCAGAAGCAGGAGACTCCTCTGTAACATCCAACAGGAGGAGACTCCTCTGTAACATCCAGCAGGAGACTCCTCTGTAACATCCAGCAGGAGACTCCTCTTTAACATCCAGCAGGAGGAGACTCCTCTGTAACATCCAGCAGGAGGAGACTCCTCTGTAACATCCAGCAGGAGACTCCTCTGTAACATCCAGCAGGAGGAGACTCTTCTGTAACATCCAGCAGGAGACTCCTCTGTAACATCCAGCAGGAGAAGACTCCTCTGTAACATCCAGCAGGAGGAGACTCCTCTGTAACATCCAGCAGGAGGAGACTCCTCTGTAACATCCAGCAGGAGACTCCTCTGTAACATCCAGCAGCAGGAGACTCCTCTGTAACATCCAGCAGGAGACTCCTCTGTAACATCCAGCAGGAGAAGACTCCTCTGTAACATCCAGCAGGAGACTCCTCTGTAACATCCAGCAGCAGGAGACTCCTCTGTAACATCCAGCAGCAGGAGACTCCTCTGTAACATCCAGCAGGAGGAGACTCCTCTGTAACATCCAGCAGAAGGAGGAGACTCCTCTGTAACATCCAGCAGGAGACTCCTCTGTAACATCCAGCAGGAGGAGACTCCTCTGTAACATCCAGCAGGAGACTCCTCTGTAACATCCAGCAGGAGGAGACTCCTCTATAACATCCAGAAGAAGTAGACTCATCTGTAACATCCAGCAGGAGGAGACTCCTCTGTAACATCCAGAAGAAGTAGACTCCTCTGTAACATCCAGCAGGAGACTCTTCTGTAACATCCAGCAGGAGGAGACTCCTCTGTAACATCCAGCAGGAGGAGACTCTTCTGTAACATCCAGCAGGAGGAGACTCTTCTGTAACATCCAGCAGGAGGAGACTCTTCTGTAACATCCAGCAGGAGGAGACTCCTCTGTAACATCCAGCAGGAGGAGACTCCTCTGTAACATCCAGCAGGAGACTCCTCTGTAACATCCAGCAGGAGACTCCTCTGTAACATCCATACAGAGGAGACTCCTCTGTAACATCCAGCAGGAGACTCTTCTGTAACATCCAGCAGGAGGAGACTCCTCTGTAACATCCAGCAGGAGGAGACTCCTCTGTAACATCCAGAAGAAGTAGACTCCTCTGTAACATCCAGCAGGAGGAGACTCCTCTGTAACATCCAGCAGGAGGAGACTCCTCTGTAACATCCAACAGGAGGAGACTCCTCTGTAACATCCAACAGGAGGAGACTCCTCTGTAACATCCAGCAGGAGGAGACTCCTCTGTAACATCCAACAGGAGGAGACTCCTCTGTAACATCCAGCAGGA
Source organism: Cottoperca gobio (assembly GCF_900634415.1). NCBI lineage: Eukaryota > Metazoa > Chordata > Actinopteri > Perciformes > Bovichtidae > Cottoperca > Cottoperca gobio. The sequence goes on from NW_021167060.1 coordinate 67,509, forward strand.
GGAGACTCCTCTGTAACATCCAGAAGCAGTAGACTCCTCTGTAACATCCAGCAGGAGACTCCTCTGTAACATCCAGCAGGAGGAGACTCCTCTGTAACATCCAGCAGGAGACTCCTCTGTAATATCCAGCAGGAGAAGACTCCTCTGTAACATCCAGCAGGAGGAGACTCCTCTGTAACATCCAGCAGGAGGAGACTCCTCTGTAACATCCAGCAGCAGGAGACTCCTCTGTAACATCCAGCAGCAGGAGACTCCTCTGTAACATCCAGCAGGAGACTCCTCTGTAACATCCAGCAGGAGAAGACTCCTCTGTAACATCCAGCAGCAGGAGACTCCTCTGTAACATCCAGCAGGAGAAGACTCCTCTGTAACATCCAGCAGCAGGAGACTCCTCTGTAACATCCAGCAGCAGGAGACTCCTCTGTAACATCCAGCAGGAGGAGACTCCTCTGTAACATCCAGCAGAAGGAGGAGACTCCTCTGTAACATCCAGCAGGAGGAGACTCCTCTGTAACATCAAGCAGGAGGAGACTTCTCTGTAACATCCAGCAGGAGACTCCTCTGTAACATCCAGCAGGAGGAGACTCCTCTGTAACATCCAGAAGAAGTAGACTCATCTGTAACATCCAGCAGGAGGAGACTCCTCTGTAACATCCAGAAGAAGTAGACTCCTCTGTAACATCCAGCAGGAGACTCTTCTGTAACATCCAGCAGGAGGAGACTCCTCTGTAACATCCAGCAGGAGGAGACTCTTCTGTAACATCCAGCAGGAGGAGACTCTTCTGTAACATCCAGCAGGAGGAGACTCTTCTGTAACATCCAGCAGGAGGAGACTCTTCTCTAACATCCAGCAGGAGGAGACTCCTCTGTAACATCCAGCAGGAGGAGACTCCTCTGTAACATCCAGCAGGAGACTCCTCTGTAACATCCAGCAGGAGACTCCTCTGTAACATCCATAAGGAGGAGACTCCTCTGTAACATCCAGCAGGAGAAGACTCCTCTGTAACATCCAGAAGCAGTAGACTCCTCTGTAACATCCAGCAGGAGGAGACTCCTCTGTAACATCCAGCAGAAGGAGGAGACTCCTCTGTAACATCCAGCAGGAGGAGACTCCTCTGTAACATCCAGCAGAAGGAGACTCCTCTGTAACATCCAGCAGGAGACTCCTCTGTAACATCCAGCAGGAGGAGACTCCTCTGTAACATCCAGAAGAAGTAGACTCATCTGTAACATCCAGCAGGAGGAGACTCCTCTGTAACATCCAGAAGAAGTAGACTCCTCTGTAACATCCAGCAGGAGACTCTTCTGTAACATCCAGCAGGAGGAGACTCCTCTGTAACATCCAGCAGGAGGAGACTCTTCTGTAACATCCAGCAGGAGGAGACTCTTCTGTAACATCCAGCAGGAGGAGACTCCTCTGTAACATCCAGCAGGAGGAGACTCCTCTGTAACATCCAGCAGGAGACTCCTCTGTAACATCCAGCAGGAGACTCCTCTGTAACATCCATAAGGAGGAGACTCCTCTGTAACATCCAGCAGGAGACTCTTCTGTAACATCCAGCAGGAGGAGACTCCTCTGTAACATCCAGCAGGAGGAGACTCCTCTGTAACATCCAGAAGCAGTAGACTCCTCTGTAACATCCAGCAGGAGACTCCTCTGTAACATCCAGCAGGAGGAGACTCCTCTGTAACATCCAGCAGGAGACTCCTCTGTAACATCCAGCAGGAGAAGACTCCTCTGTAACATCCAGCAGGAGGAGACTCCTCTGTAACATCCAGCAGGAGGAGACTCCTCTGTAACATCCAGCAGCAGGAGACTCCTCTGTAACATCCAGCAGCAGGAGACTCCTCTGTAACATCCAGCAGGAGACTCCTCTGTAACATCCAGCAGGAGAAGACTCCTCTGTAACATCCAGCAGCAGGAGACTCCTCTGTAACATCCAGCAGCAGGAGACTCCTCTGTAACATCCAGCAGGAGGAGACTCCTCTGTAACATCCAGCAGAAGGAGGAGACTCCTCTGTAACATCCAGCAGGAGGAGACTCCTCTGTAACATCCAGCAGGAGGAGACTCCTCTATAACATCCAGCAGGAGACTCCTCTGTAACATCCAGCAGGAGGAGACTCTTCTGTAACATCCAGAAGAAGTAGACTCATCTGTAACATCCAGCAGGAGGAGACTCCTCTGTAACATCCAGAAGAAGTAGACTCATCTGTAACATCCAGCAGGAGGAGACTCTTCTGTAACATCCAGCAGGAGGAGACTCTTCTGTAACATCCAGCAGGAGGAGACTCCTCTGTAACATCCAGCAGGAGGAGACTCCTCTGTAACATCCAGCAGGAGACTCCTCTGTAACATCCAGCAGGAGACTCCTCTGTAACATCCAGCAGCAGGAGACTCCTCTGTAACATCCAGCAGGAGGAGACTCCTCTGTAACATCCAGAAGAAGTAGACTCCTCTGTAACATCCAGCAGGAGACTCTTCTGTAACATCCAGCAGGAGGAGACTCCTCTGTAACATCCAGCAGGAGGAGACTCCTCTGTAACATCCAGCAGGAGGAGACTCTTCTGTAACATCCAGAAGAAGTAGACTCCTCTGTAACATCCAGAAGGAGGAGACTCCTCTGTAACATCCAACAGGAGGAGACTCCTCTGTAACATCCAGAAGAAGTAGACTCATCTGTAACATCCAGCAGGAGGAGACTCCTCTGTAACATCCAGAAGAAGTAGGCTCCTCTGTAACATCTAGCAGGAGACTCTTCTGTAACATCCAGCAGGAGGAGACTCCTCTGTAACATCCAGCAGGAGGAGACTCTTCTGTAACATCCAGCAGGAGGAGACTCTTCTGTAACATCCAGCAGGAGGAGACTCTTCTGTAACATCCAGCAGGAGGAGACTCCTCTGTAACATCCAGCAGGAGGAGACTCCTCTGTAACATCCAGCAGGAGGAGACTCCTCTGTAACATCCATCAGCAGGAGACTCCTCTGTAATATCCAGCAGCAGGAGACTCCTCTGTAACATCCAGCAGGAGGAGACTCCTCTGTAACATCCAGCAGCAGGAGACTCCTCTGTAACATCCAGCAGGAGGAGACTCCTCTGTAACATCCAGCCGGAGGAGGAGACTCCTCTGTAACATCCAGCAGGAGGAGACTCCTCTGTAACATCCAGCAGCAGGAGACTCCTCTGTAACATCCAGCAGGAGGAGACTCCTCTGTAACATCCAGCAGGAGACTCCTCTGTAACATCCAGCAGGAGGAGACTCCTCTGTAACATCCAGCAGGAGGAGACTCCTCTGTAACATCCAGCAGGAGGAGGAGACTTCTCTGTAACATCCAGCAGGAGGAGACTCCTCTGTAACATCCAGCAGCAGGAGACTCCTCTGTAACATCCAGCAGGAGGAGACTCCTCTGTAACATCCAGCAGGAGGAGACTCCTCTGTAACATCCAGCAGGAGACTCCTCTGTAACATCCAGCAGGAGGAGACTCCTCTGTAACATCCAGCAGGAGGAGACTCCTCTGTAACATCCAGCAGGAGGAGACTCCTCTGTAACATCCAGCAGGAGACTCCTCTGTAACATCCAGCAGGAGGAGACTCCTCTGTAACATCCAGAAGAAGTAGACTCCTCTGTAACATCCAGCAGGAGACTCTTCTGTAACATCCAGCAGGAGGAGACTCCTCTGTAACATCCAGCAGGAGGAGACTCTTCTGTAACATCCAGCAGGAGGAGACTCTTCTGTAACATCCAGCAGGAGGAGACTCCTCTGTAACATCCAGCAGGAGGAGACTCCTCTGTAACATCCAGCAGGAGACTCCTCTGTAACATCCAGCAGGAGACTCCTCTGTAACATCCATAAGGAGGAGACTCCTCTGTAACATCCAGCAGGAGACTCTTCTGTAACATCCAGCAGGAGGAGACTCCTCTGTAACATCCAGCAGGAGGAGACTCCTCTGTAACATCCAGAAGCAGTAGACTCCTCTGTAACATCCAGCAGGAGACTCCTCTGTAACATCCAGCAGGAGGAGACTCCTCTGTAACATCCAGCAGGAGACTCCTCTGTAACATCCAGCAGGAGAAGACTCCTCTGTAACATCCAGCAGGAGGAGACTCCTCTGTAACATCCAGCAGGAGGAGACTCCTCTGTAACATCCAGCAGCAGGAGACTCCTCTGTAACATCCAGCAGCAGGAGACTCCTCTGTAACATCCAGCAGGAGACTCCTCTGTAACATCCAGCAGGAGAAGACTCCTCTGTAACATCCAGCAGCAGGAGACTCCTCTGTAACATCCAGCAGCAGGAGACTCCTCTGTAACATCCAGCAGGAGGAGACTCCTCTGTAACATCCAGCAGAAGGAGGAGACTCCTCTGTAACATCCAGCAGGAGGAGACTCCTCTGTAACATCCAGCAGGAGGAGACTCCTCTATAACATCCAGCAGGAGACTCCTCTGTAACATCCAGCAGGAGGAGACTCTTCTGTAACATCCAGAAGAAGTAGACTCATCTGTAACATCCAGCAGGAGGAGACTCCTCTGTAACATCCAGAAGAAGTAGACTCATCTGTAACATCCAGCAGGAGGAGACTCTTCTGTAACATCCAGCAGGAGGAGACTCTTCTGTAACATCCAGCAGGAGGAGACTCCTCTGTAACATCCAGCAGGAGGAGACTCCTCTGTAACATCCAGCAGGAGACTCCTCTGTAACATCCAGCAGGAGACTCCTCTGTAACATCCAGCAGCAGGAGACTCCTCTGTAACATCCAGCAGGAGGAGACTCCTCTGTAACATCCAGAAGAAGTAGACTCCTCTGTAACATCCAGCAGGAGACTCTTCTGTAACATCCAGCAGGAGGAGACTCCTCTGTAACATCCAGCAGGAGGAGACTCCTCTGTAACATCCAGCAGGAGGAGACTCTTCTGTAACATCCAGAAGAAGTAGACTCCTCTGTAACATCCAGAAGGAGGAGACTCCTCTGTAACATCCAACAGGAGGAGACTCCTCTGTAACATCCAGAAGAAGTAGACTCATCTGTAACATCCAGCAGGAGGAGACTCCTCTGTAACATCCAGAAGAAGTAGGCTCCTCTGTAACATCTAGCAGGAGACTCTTCTGTAACATCCAGCAGGAGGAGACTCCTCTGTAACATCCAGCAGGAGGAGACTCTTCTGTAACATCCAGCAGGAGGAGACTCTTCTGTAACATCCAGCAGGAGGAGACTCTTCTGTAACATCCAGCAGGAGGAGACTCCTCTGTAACATCCAGCAGGAGGAGACTCCTCTGTAACATCCAGCAGGAGGAGACTCCTCTGTAACATCCATCAGCAGGAGACTCCTCTGTAATATCCAGCAGCAGGAGACTCCTCTGTAACATCCAGCAGGAGGAGACTCCTCTGTAACATCCAGCAGCAGGAGACTCCTCTGTAACATCCAGCAGGAGGAGACTCCTCTGTAACATCCAGCCGGAGGAGGAGACTCCTCTGTAACATCCAGCAGGAGGAGACTCCTCTGTAACATCCAGCAGCAGGAGACTCCTCTGTAACATCCAGCAGGAGGAGACTCCTCTGTAACATCCAGCAGGAGACTCCTCTGTAACATCCAGCAGGAGGAGACTCCTCTGTAACATCCAGCAGGAGGAGACTCCTCTGTAACATCCAGCAGGAGGAGGAGACTTCTCTGTAACATCCAGCAGGAGGAGACTCCTCTGTAACATCCAGCAGCAGGAGACTCCTCTGTAACATCCAGCAGGAGGAGACTCCTCTGTAACATCCAGCAGGAGGAGACTCCTCTGTAACATCCTTCAGGAGACTCCTCTGTAACATCCAGCAGGAGGAGACTCCTCTGTAACATCCAGCAGGAGGAGACTCCTCTGTAACATCCAGCAGGAGGAGACTCCTCTGTAACATCCAGCAGGAGACTCCTCTGTAACATCCAGCAGGAGGAGACTCCTCTGTAACATCCAGCAGGAGACTCCTCTGTAACATCCAGAAGCAGGAGACTCCTCTGTAACATCCAACAGGAGGAGACTCCTCTGTAACATCCAGCAGGAGACTCCTCTGTAACATCCAGCAGGAGGAGACTCCTCTGTAACATCCAGCAGGAGGAGACTCCTCTGTAACATCCAGCAGGAGGAGACTCCTCTGTAACATCCAGCAGGAGACTCCTCTGTAACATCCAGCAGGAGGAGACTCTTCTGTAACATCCAGCAGGAGGAAACTCCTCTGTAACATCCAGCAGCAAGACTCCTCTGTAACATCCAGCAGGAGACTCCTCTGTAACATCCAGCAGGAGGAGACTCTTCTGTAACATCCAACAGGAGGAGACTCCTCTGTAACATCCAGCAGGAGACTCCTCTGTAACATCCAGCAGGAGGAGACTCTTCTGTAACATCCAGGAGGAGGAGACTCCTCTTTAACATCCAATAGCAGGATACTCCTCTGTAACATCCAGCATCACTCCTCTGCACCTCGCTCCTCTCTGCTCCTCTCTGCACATCGCTCCTCTCTGCACATTGCTGCTTTCTTCACCTCGCTCCTCTCTGCACCTCGCTCCTCTCTGCACCTCGCTACTCTCTGCACATCCCTTGTCTGTGCACATTGTTCCTCTCTGCACCTCGCTCCTCGCTGCACATCTCTCCTCTCTGGTCTTCTGCACCTCGCTCCTCTCTGCTCCTCTCTGCACATCGCTCCTCTCTGCACAGCGCTGCTCTCTGCACATCGCTTCTCTCTGCACCTCACTACTCTCTGCTCCTCTCTGCACATCACTCCTCTCTGCACATCGCTTATCTCTGCTCCTCTCTGCTCTTCTCTCCATATCGCTCATGTCTACACATCGCTCCTCTCTTTACATCGCTCCTCTCTGCACATTTCTCCTCTCAGCACAGTGCTCTACTCTGCACCTTGCTCTTCTCTGGGCCTCTCCACCTCTCTCCTCTCTGCACATCACTCCTCTCTACTCCTCTCTGCTCCTCTCTGCTCCTCTCTGCTCATCGCTCCTCGCTGCACCTCGCTCCTCTCTGCTCCTCTCTGCTCCTCTCTGCTCCTCTCTGCACCTCCCTCCTCTATGCACATCGCTCCTTTCTGCACATCGCTCCTCTCTGCTCCTCTCTGCTCCTCTCTGCTCATCGCTCCTCTCTGCACCTCGCTCCTCTCTGCTCCTCTCTGCACATCGCTCCTCTCTGGTCCTCTTCACTTCGCTCCTCTCTGCACCTCGCTACTCTCTGCACATCGCTCCTCTCTACACATTGCTCCTCTTTGCTCCTCTCTGCACATCGCTCCTTTCTTCCCCTCGCTCCTCTCTGCACGTCGCTCCTCTCTGCACCTCGCTCCTCTCTGCTCCTCTCTGCACATCCCTTGTCTCTGCACATCGCTCTTCTCTGCACCTTGCTCCTCGCTGCACATCTCTCCTCTCTGGTCCTCTGCACCTTGCTCCTCTCTTCTCCTCTCTGCACATCGCTTCTCTCTTCACCTCGCTCCTCTCTGCTCTTCTCTCCACATCACTCATCTCTGCACATCGCTCCTCTCTGCACCTTGCTCCTCGCTGCGCATCTCTCCTCTCTCGTCCTCTGCACCTTGCTCCTCTCTTCTCCTCTCTGCACATCGCTTCTCTCTTCACCTCGCTCCTCTCTGCTCCTCTCTCTACATCGCTCCTCTCTGCATCTCGCTCCTCTCTGCACATTGCTCCTTACATCGCTCCTCTCTGCACATTGCTCCTTTCTTCACCTCGCTCCTCTCTGCACCTCGCTCCTCTCTGCACCTCGCTACTCTCTGCACATCCCTTGTCTGTGCACATTGTTCCTCTCTGCACCTCGCTCCTCGCTGCTAATCTCTCCTCTCTGGTCCTCTGCACCTCGCTCCTTTCTGCTCCTCTCTGCACATCGCTCCTCTCTGCACAGCGCTGCTCTCTGCACATCGCTTCTCTCTGCACCTCACTACTCTCTGCTCCTCTCTGCACATCGCTCCTCTCTGCACAGCGCTGCTCTTTGCACATCGCTCCTCTCTGCACAGCGCTGCTCTCTGCACATCGCTTCTCTCTGCACCTCACTACTCTCTGCTCCTCTCTGCACATCACTGCTCTCTGCACAGCGCTCCTCTCTGCACCTCGCTCCTCTCTGGTCCTCTTCACCTAACTCCTCTCTGCACCTCGCTACTCTCTGCACCTTGCTCCTCTCTGCTCCTCTCTGTACTTTGCTCCTCTCTGCACATCGCTCCTCTCTGCTCCTCTCTGCACATTGCTCCTTTCTTTACCTCGCTCCTCGCTGCACCTCGCTCCTCTCTGCTCCTCTCTGCTCCTCTCTGCTCCTCTCTGCTCCTCTCTGCCCTCCCTCCTCTATGCACATCGCTCCTTTCTGCACATCGCTCCTCTCTGCTCCTCTCTGCTCCTCTCTGCTCATCGCTCCTCTCTGCACCTCGCTCCTCTCTGCTCCTCTCTGCACATCGCTCCTCTCTGGTCCTCTTCACTTCGCTCCTCTCTGCACCTCGCTACTCTCTGCACATCGCTCCTCTCTACACATTGCTCCTCTTTGCTCCTCTCTGCACATCGCTCCTTTCTTCCCCTCGCTCCTCTCTGCACGTCGCTCCTCTCTGCACCTCGCTCCTCTCTGCTCCTCTCTGCACATCCCTTGTCTCTGCACATCGCTCTTCTCTGCACCTTGCTCCTCGCTGCACATCTCTCCTCTCTGGTCCTCTGCACCTTGCTCCTCTCTTCTCCTCTCTGCACATCGCTTCTCTCTTCACCTCGCTACTCTCTGCTCTTCTCTCCACATCACTCATCTCTGCACATCGCTCCTCTCTGCACCTTGCTCCTCGCTGCGCATCTCTCCTCTCTGGTCCTCTGCATCTCGCTCCTCTCTGCACATTGCTCCTTACATCGCTCCTCTCTGCACATTGCTCCTTTCTTCACCTCGCTCCTCTCTGTACCTCGCTCCTCTCTGCACCTCGCTACTCTCTGCACATCCCTTGTCTGTGCACATTGTTCCTCTCTTCACCTCGCTCCTCTCTGCTCCTCTCTGCACATCGCTCCTCTCTGCACAGCGCTGCTCTCTGCACATCGCTTCTCTCTGCACCACACTACTCTCTGCTCCTCTCTGCACATCGCTCCTCTCTGCACAGCGCTGCTCTTTGCACATCGCTCCTCTCTGCACAGCGCTGCTCTCTGCACATCGCTTCTCTCTGCACCTCACTACTCTCTGCTCCTCTCTGCACATCGCTGCTCTCTGCACAGCGCTCCTCTCTGCACCTCGCTCCTCTCTGGTCCTCTTCACCTAACTCCTCTCTGCACCTCGCTACTCTCTGCACCTTGCTCCTCTCTGCTCCTCTCTGTACTTTGCTCCTCTCTGCACATCGCTCCTCTCTGCTCCTCTCTGCACATTGCTCCTTTCTTCACCTCGCTCCTCTCTGCACCTCGCTCCTCTCTACTCCTCTCTGCACATCGCTCCTCTCTGCACCTCGCTTGTTGCTGCACATCTCTCCTCTCTAGTCCTCTGCACCTCGCTCCTCTCTGCTCCTCTCTGCACATCGCTTCTCTCTGCACCTCGCTCCTCTCTGCTCCTCTCTGCACATCGCTCCTCTCTGCACAGTGTTCCTCTCTGCACCTCGCTCCTCTCTGCTCCTCTCTCTACATCGCTCCTCTCTGCATCTCGCTCCTCTCTGCACATTGCTCCTCATGTCGCTCCTCTCTGCACATCGCTTCTTTCTTCACCTCGCTCCTCTCTGCACCTCGCTACTCTCTGCACATCCCTTGTCTGTGCACATCGTTCCTCTCTGCAGCTCGCTTCTCGCTGCACATCGCTCCTCTCTGGTCCTCTGCACCTCGCTCCTCTCTGCTCCTCTCTGCACATCGCTTCTCTCTGCACCTCACTACTCTCTGCTCCTCTCTGCACATCGCTCCTCTCTGCATATCGCTCCTCTCTGGTCCTCTGCACCTCGCTGCTCTCTGGTCCTCTCTGCACATCGCTCCTCTCTGCACATCGGTCCTCTCTGCTCCTCACTGCACATCGCTGCTCTCTGCACAGCCCTCCTCTCTGCACCTCGCTCCTCTCTGGTCCTCTTTACCTAACTCCTCTCTGCACCTCGCTACTCTCTGCACCTCGCTCCTCTCTTCTCCTCTCTGCACATTGCTCTTCTCTGCATATCGCTCCTCTCTGCTCCTCTCTGCACTTTGCTCCTCTCTGCACATCGCTCCTTTCTTCACCTCGCTCCTCTCTGCACCTCGCTCCTCTCTACTCCTCTCTGCACATCCCTTGTCTCTGCACCTCGCTCGTCGCTGCACATCTCTCCTCCTTAGTCCTCTGCACCTCGCTCCTCTCTGCTCCTCTCTGCACATCGCTTCTCTCTGCACCTCGCTCCTCTCTGCACATCGCTTCTCTCTGCACCTCGCTCCTCTCTGCTCCTCTCTGCACATCGCTCCTCTCAGTTCCTCTCTGCACATTGCTCCTCTCTGCTCCTTGCTCCTCTCTGCACAGTGTTGCTCTCTGCACCTCGCTCCTATCTGCTCCTCTCTCCACATCGCTCATCTCTGCACATCGCTCCTCTCTCTACATCGCTCCTCTCTGCATCTCGCTCCTCTCTGCACATTGCTCCTCATATCGCTCCTCTTTGCACATTGCTTCTTTCTTCACCTCGCTCCTCTCTGCACCTCGCTCCTCTCTGCACCTCGCTACTCTCTGCACATCCCTTGTCTGTGCACATCGTTCCTCTCTGCACCTCGCTCCTCGCTGCACATCGCTCCTCTCTGGTCCTCTGCACTTCGCTCCTCTCTGCTTCTCTCTGCACCTCACTACTCTCTGCTCCTCTCTGCACATCGCTCCTCTCGGCACAGCGCTGCTCTCTGCATATCGCTCCTCTCTGCTCCTCTCTACTCTTCTCTCCACATCGCTCATCTCAGCACAGCGCCCTACTCTGCACCTGGCTCCTCTCTGGGCCTCTCCACCTCTCTCCTCTCTGCACATCACTCCTCTCTACTCCTCTCTACTCCTCTCTGCTCCTCTCTGCTCCTCTCTGCTCCTCTCTGCACCTCTCTCCTCCCTGCTCCTCTCTGCTCGTCTCTGCACCTCGCTCCTCTCTTGTCTTCTTCACCTCGCTCCTCTCTGTACCTTGCTCCTCTCTGCTCCTCTCTGCTCCTCTCTGCACATGGCTACTCTGTACACATCGCTCCTGTCTGCTCCTCTCTGCTCCTCTCTGCTCCTCTCTGCTCCTCTCTGCACCTCGCTCCTCTCTTGTCTTCTTCACCTCGCTCCTCTCTGCACATCCCTACTCTGTAAAGATCGCTCCTGTCTGCTCCTCTCTGATCCTTTCTGCACATAGCTTCTCTCTGCACCTCGCTCCTCTATGCTCCTCTGCACATCGCTCCTTTCTTCACATCACTCTTTTCTGCTCCTCTCTGCTCCTCTCTGCACCTCGCTCCTCCCTGCTCCTCTCTGCTCGTCTCTGCACATCGCTCCTCTCTGTACCTCGCTCCTCTCTGCACATCACTCCTCTCTGGTCCTCTGCACCTCGCTCCTCTCTGCTCCTCTCTGCACATCGCTCCTCTCTGCACCTCGCTCCTCTCTGCACCTCGCTCCTCTTTGCTCATCTCTGCTCCTTTCTGCTCATCTCTACTCGTCTCTGCACATCGCTTCGCTCAGCTCATCTCTGCACATCGCTCCTCTCTGCACATTGCTCCTCTCTGCACATCGCTCTTCTCTGGTCCTATGAACCTCGCTCCTCTCTGTTCCTGTCTGCACATCGTACCTCTTTGCACAGCGCTCCTCTCTGCACATCGCTCCTCTCTGCACATCGCTCCTCTCTGGTCCTATGAACCTTGCTCCTCTCTGCACCTCGCTCCTCTCTGCACATCGCTCCTCTCTGGTCCTATGAATCTTGCTCCTCTCTGCACATCGCTTCTCTCTGCACCTCGCTCCTCTCTGCTCCTCTTCACCTCGATCCACTCTTCACCTCGCTCCTCTCTGCACAGCGCTCCTCTCTGCACATCGCTCCTCTCTGCACATCGCTCCTCTCTGGTCCTATGAACCTTGCTCCTCTCTGCACCTCGCTCCTCTCTGCACATCGCTCCTCTCTGGTCCTATGAACCTTGCTCCTCTCTGCACATCGCTTCTCTCTGCACCTCGCTCCTCTCTGCTCCTCTTCACCTCGATCCACTCTTCACCTCGCTCCTCTCTGCACATCGCTTCTCTCTAATCCTCTCTGCTCCTCTCTGCTCCTCGCTCCTCTCTGCACATCGCTCCTCTCTGGTCCTATGAACCTTGCTCCTCTCTGCACATCGCTTCTCTCTGCACCTCGCTCCTCTCTGCTCCACTTCACCTTGATCCACTCTTCACCTCGCTCCTCTCTGCACATTGCACTTCTCTGCACATCGCTCCTCTCTGCTCCTCTCTGCACCTCACTCCTCTCTAATCCTCTCTGCTCCTCTCTGCACATCGCACCGCTCTGCACATCGCTCCTCTCTGCCCTTCTCTGCACATCGCTCCTTTCTGCTCCTCGCTCCTCTCTGCTCCTCTCTGCTTCTCGCTCCTTTCGTCTCCTCTCTGCACATCGCTCCTCTGTTGTCTTTTTCACCTCGCTCCTCTCTGCACCTCACTCCTCTCTGCTACTCTCTGCTCCTCTCTGCACATCGCTACTCTGTACACATCGCTCATGTCTGCTCCTCTCTGCTCCTCTCACTACATCGCTCTTCTCTGCACCTCGCTCCTCTCTGCTCATCTCTGCTCCTCTCTGCTCATCTCTGCTCCTATCTGCACATCGCTCCTCTCTGCACATCGCTCCTCTCTGCACATTGCTCCTCTCTGCTCCTCGCTCCTCTCTGCACATCACTCCTCTCTGCATCTCGCTCCTCTTTGCACATCGCTCCTCTCTGCACCTCACTCCGCTCTGCTCATCTCTGCTCTCTAGTCCTCTGAACCTCGCTCCCCTCTGTACCTCGCTCCTCTCTGCACATTGCTCCCCTCTGTACCTCGCTCCTCTCTGCTCCTCTCTGCTCCTCTCTGCACATCGTTCCTCTCTGCACAGCGCTCTTCTCTGCACCTCACTCCTCTCTGGTCTTCTACACCTCGCTCCTCTCTGCACCTCGCTCCTCTCTGCACCTCACTCCTCTCTGCTCCTCTTTGCACATCGCTCCTTTCTTCACATCGCTCCTCTCTGCTCCTCTTTGCACATCGCTCCTTTCTGCACATCGCTCCTCTCTGCTCCTTTCTTCACAGCGCTCCACTCTGCACCTCGCTCCTCTCTGCACCTCTCTCCTCTCTGGTTCTCTGCACCTCGTTCCTCTCTGCTCCTCTCTGTACCTCGCTCCTCTCTGCACATCACTCCTCTCTGGTCCTCTGCACCTTCCTCCTCTCTGGTCCTCTGTGCACATTGCTCCTCTCTGCACCTCCTTCCTCTCTGCTCCTCTCTTTCACCTCTCTGCACATCGCTCCTTTCTGGTCCTCTGCACCTTCCTCCTCTCTGCTCCTCTATGCACATTGCTACTCTATGCACCTCCTTCCTCTCTGCTCCTCTCTGCTCCTCTCAGCACAGCGCTCTTCTCTGCACCTCGCTACTCTCTGCACCTCGCTCCTCTCTGCTCCTCTGTGCACATCGCTCCTCTCTGCTCCTCTCTGCTCCTCCTTCCTCTCTGCTCCTCTCTCCACTTCTCTGCACATCGCTCCTCTCTGGTCCTCTGCACCTCTCTCCTCTCTGCTCCTCTCTGCTCCTCTCTGCACATGGCTACACTGTACACATCGCTCCTCTCTGCTAATCTCTGCACATCGCTCCTCTCTGCACCTCGCTCCTCTCTGCACATCGCTACTCTGTAAAGATCGCTCCTGTCTGCTCCTCTCTGATCCTCTCTGCACATAGCTTCTCTCTGCACCTCGCTCCTCTCTGTTCCTGTCTGCACATCGTACCTCTTTGCACAGCGCTCCTCTCTGCACATCGCTCCTCTCTGCACATCGCTCCTCTCTGGTCCTATGAACCTTGCTCCTCTCTGCACCTCGCTCCTCTCTGCACATCGCTCCTCTCTGGTCCTATGAACCTTGCTCCTCTCTGCACATCGCTTCTCTCTGCACCTCGCTCCTCTCTGCTCCTCTTCACCTCGATCCACTCTTCACCTCGCTCCTCTCTGCACAGCGCTCCTCTCTGCACATCGCTCCTCTCTGCACATCGCTCCTCTCTGGTCCTATGAACCTTGCTCCTCTCTGCACCTCGCTCCTCTCTGCACATCGCTCCTCTCTGGTCCTATGAACCTTGCTCCTCTCTGCACATCGCTTCTCTCTGCACCTCGCTCCTCTCTGCTCCTCTTCACCTCGATCCACTCTTCACCTCGCTCCTCTCTGCACATCGCTTCTCTCTAATCCTCTCTGCTCCTCTCTGCTCCTCGCTCCTCTCTGCACATCGCTCCTCTCTGGTCCTATGAACCTTGCTCCTCTCTGCACATCGCTTCTCTCTGCACCTCGCTCCTCTCTGCTCCACTTCACCTCGATCCACTTTTCACCTCGCTCCTCTCTGCACATTGCACTTCTCTGCACATCGCTCCTCTCTGCTCCTCTCTGCACCTCACTCCTCTCTGCTCCTCTCTGCTCCTCTCTGCACATCGCTACTCTGTACACATCGCTCCTCTCTAATCCTCTCTGCTCCTCTCTGCACATCGCACCGCTCTGCACATCGCTCCTCTCTGCCCTTCTCTGCACATCGCTCCTTTCTGCTCCTCGCTCCTCTCTGCTCCTCTCTGCTTCTCGCTCCTTTCGTCTCCTCTCTGCACATCGCTCCTCTGTTGTCTTTTTCACCTCGCTCCTCTCTGCACCTCACTCCTCTCTGCTACTCTCTGCTCCTCTCTGCACATCGCTACTCTGTACACATCGCTCATGTCTGCTCCTCTCTGCTCCTCTCACTACATCGCTCTTCTCTGCACCTCGCTCCTCTCTGCTCATCTCTGCTCCTCTCTGCTCATCTCTGCTCCTCTCTGCACATCGCTCCTCTCTGCACATCGCTCCTCTCTGCACATTGCTCCTCTCTGCTCCTCGCTCCTCTCTGCACATCACTCCTCTCTGCATCTCGCTCCTCTTTGCACATCGCTCCTCTCTGCACCTCACTCCGCTCTGCTCATCTCTGCTCTCTAGTCCTCTGAACCTCGCTCCCCTCTGTACCTCGCTCCTCTCTGCACATTGCTCCAATCTGTACCTCGCTCCTCTCTGCTCCTCTCTGCTCCTCTCTGCACATCGTTCCTCTCTGCACAGCGCTCTTCTCTGCACCTCACTCCTCTCTGGTCCTCTACACCTCGCTCCTCTCTGCACCTCGCTCCTCTCTGCACCTCGCTACTCTCTGCACATCCCTTGTCTGTGCACATCGTTCCTCTCTGCACCTCGCTCCTCGCTGCACATCGCTCCTCTCTGGTCCTCTGCACTTCGCTCCTCTCTGCTTCTCTCTGCACCTCACTACTCTCTGCTCCTCTCTGCACATCGCTCCTCTCGGCACAGCGCTGCTCTCTGCATATCGCTCCTCTCTGCTCCTCTCTACTCTTCTCTCCACATCGCTCATCTCAGCACAGCGCCCTACTCTGCACCTGGCTCCTCTCTGGGCCTCTCCACCTCTCTCCTCTCTGCACATCACTCCTCTCTACTCCTCTCTACTCCTCTCTGCTCCTCTCTGCTCCTCTCTGCTCCTCTCTGCACCTCTCTCCTCCCTGCTCCTCTCTGCTCGTCTCTGCACCTCGCTCCTCTCTTGTCTTCTTCACCTCGCTCCTCTCTGTACCTTGCTCCTCTCTGCTCCTCTCTGCTCCTCTCTGCACATGGCTACTCTGTACACATCGCTCCTGTCTGCTCCTCTCTGCTCCTCTCTGCTCCTCTCTGCTCCTCTCTGCACCTCGCTCCTCTCTTGTCTTCTTCACCTCGCTCCTCTCTGCACATCCCTACTCTGTAAAGATCGCTCCTGTCTGCTCCTCTCTGATCCTTTCTGCACATAGCTTCTCTCTGCACCTCGCTCCTCTATGCTCCTCTGCACATCGCTCCTTTCTTCACATCACTCTTTTCTGCTCCTCTCTGCTCCTCTCTGCACCTCGCTCCTCCCTGCTCCTCTCTGCTCGTCTCTGCACATCGCTCCTCTCTGTACCTCGCTCCTCTCTGCACATCACTCCTCTCTGGTCCTCTGCACCTCGCTCCTCTCTGCTCCTCTCTGCACATCGCTCCTCTCTGCACCTCGCTCCTCTCTGCACCTCGCTCCTCTTTGCTCATCTCTGCTCCTTTCTGCTCATCTCTACTCGTCTCTGCACATCGCTTCGCTCAGCTCATCTCTGCACATCGCTCCTCTCTGCACATTGCTCCTCTCTGCACATCGCTCTTCTCTGGTCCTATGAACCTCGCTCCTCTCTGTTCCTGTCTGCACATCGTACCTCTTTGCACAGCGCTCCTCTCTGCACATCGCTCCTCTCTGCACATCGCTCCTCTCTGGTCCTATGAACCTTGCTCCTCTCTGCACCTCGCTCCTCTCTGCACATCGCTCCTCTCTGGTCCTATGAATCTTGCTCCTCTCTGCACATCGCTTCTCTCTGCACCTCGCTCCTCTCTGCTCCTCTTCACCTCGATCCACTCTTCACCTCGCTCCTCTCTGCACAGCGCTCCTCTCTGCACATCGCTCCTCTCTGCACATCGCTCCTCTCTGGTCCTATGAACCTTGCTCCTCTCTGCACCTCGCTCCTCTCTGCACATCGCTCCTCTCTGGTCCTATGAACCTTGCTCCTCTCTGCACATCGCTTCTCTCTGCACCTCGCTCCTCTCTGCTCCTCTTCACCTCGATCCACTCTTCACCTCGCTCCTCTCTGCACATCGCTTCTCTCTAATCCTCTCTGCTCCTCTCTGCTCCTCGCTCCTCTCTGCACATCGCTCCTCTCTGGTCCTATGAACCTTGCTCCTCTCTGCACATCGCTTCTCTCTGCACCTCGCTCCTCTCTGCTCCACTTCACCTTGATCCACTCTTCACCTCGCTCCTCTCTGCACATTGCACTTCTCTGCACATCGCTCCTCTCTGCTCCTCTCTGCACCTCACTCCTCTCTAATCCTCTCTGCTCCTCTCTGCACATCGCACCGCTCTGCACATCGCTCCTCTCTGCCCTTCTCTGCACATCGCTCCTTTCTGCTCCTCGCTCCTCTCTGCTCCTCTCTGCTTCTCGCTCCTTTCGTCTCCTCTCTGCACATCGCTCCTCTGTTGTCTTTTTCACCTCGCTCCTCTCTGCACCTCACTCCTCTCTGCTACTCTCTGCTCCTCTCTGCACATCGCTACTCTGTACACATCGCTCATGTCTGCTCCTCTCTGCTCCTCTCACTACATCGCTCTTCTCTGCACCTCGCTCCTCTCTGCTCATCTCTGCTCCTCTCTGCTCATCTCTGCTCCTATCTGCACATCGCTCCTCTCTGCACATCGCTCCTCTCTGCACATTGCTCCTCTCTGCTCCTCGCTCCTCTCTGCACATCACTCCTCTCTGCATCTCGCTCCTCTTTGCACATCGCTCCTCTCTGCACCTCACTCCGCTCTGCTCATCTCTGCTCTCTAGTCCTCTGAACCTCGCTCCCCTCTGTACCTCGCTCCTCTCTGCACATTGCTCCCCTCTGTACCTCGCTCCTCTCTGCTCCTCTCTGCTCCTCTCTGCACATCGTTCCTCTCTGCACAGCGCTCTTCTCTGCACCTCACTCCTCTCTGGTCTTCTACACCTCGCTCCTCTCTGCACCTCGCTCCTCTCTGCACCTCACTCCTCTCTGCTCCTCTTTGCACATCGCTCCTTTCTTCACATCGCTCCTCTCTGCTCCTCTTTGCACATTGCTCCTTTCTGCACATCGCTCCTCTCTGCTCCTTTCTTCACAGCGCTCCACTCTGCACCTCGCTCCTCTCTGCACCTCTCTCCTCTCTGGTTCTCTGCACCTCGTTCCTCTCTGCTCCTCTCTGTACCTCGCTCCTCTCTGCACATCACTCCTCTCTGGTCCTCTGCACCTTCCTCCTCTCTGGTCCTCTGTGCACATTGCTCCTCTCTGCACCTCCTTCCTCTCTGCTCCTCTCTTTCACCTCTCTGCACATCGCTCCTTTCTGGTCCTCTGCACCTTCCTCCTCTCTGCTCCTCTATGCACATTGCTACTCTATGCACCTCCTTCCTCTCTGCTCCTCTCTGCTCCTCTCAGCACAGCGCTCTTCTCTGCACCTCGCTACTCTCTGCACCTCGCTCCTCTCTGCTCCTCTGTGCACATCGCTCCTCTCTGCTCCTCTCTGCTCCTCCTTCCTCTCTGCTCCTCTCTCCACTTCTCTGCACATCGCTCCTCTCTGGTCCTCTGCACCTCTCTCCTCTCTGCTCCTCTCTGCTCCTCTCTGCACATGGCTACACTGTACACATCGCTCCTCTCTGCTAATCTCTGCACATCGCTCCTCTCTGCACCTCGCTCCTCTCTGCACATCGCTACTCTGTAAAGATCGCTCCTGTCTGCTCCTCTCTGATCCTCTCTGCACATAGCTTCTCTCTGCACCTCGCTCCTCTCTGTTCCTGTCTGCACATCGTACCTCTTTGCACAGCGCTCCTCTCTGCACATCGCTCCTCTCTGCACATCGCTCCTCTCTGGTCCTATGAACCTTGCTCCTCTCTGCACCTCGCTCCTCTCTGCACATCGCTCCTCTCTGGTCCTATGAACCTTGCTCCTCTCTGCACATCGCTTCTCTCTGCACCTCGCTCCTCTCTGCTCCTCTTCACCTCGATCCACTCTTCACCTCGCTCCTCTCTGCACAGCGCTCCTCTCTGCACATCGCTCCTCTCTGCACATCGCTCCTCTCTGGTCCTATGAACCTTGCTCCTCTCTGCACCTCGCTCCTCTCTGCACATCGCTCCTCTCTGGTCCTATGAACCTTGCTCCTCTCTGCACATCGCTTCTCTCTGCACCTCGCTCCTCTCTGCTCCTCTTCACCTCGATCCACTCTTCACCTCGCTCCTCTCTGCACATCGCTTCTCTCTAATCCTCTCTGCTCCTCTCTGCTCCTCGCTCCTCTCTGCACATCGCTCCTCTCTGGTCCTATGAACCTTGCTCCTCTCTGCACATCGCTTCTCTCTGCACCTCGCTCCTCTCTGCTCCACTTCACCTCGATCCACTTTTCACCTCGCTCCTCTCTGCACATTGCACTTCTCTGCACATCGCTCCTCTCTGCTCCTCTCTGCACCTCACTCCTCTCTGCTCCTCTCTGCTCCTCTCTGCACATCGCTACTCTGTACACATCGCTCCTCTCTAATCCTCTCTGCTCCTCTCTGCACATCGCACCGCTCTGCACATCGCTCCTCTCTGCCCTTCTCTGCACATCGCTCCTTTCTGCTCCTCGCTCCTCTCTGCTCCTCTCTGCTTCTCGCTCCTTTCGTCTCCTCTCTGCACATCGCTCCTCTGTTGTCTTTTTCACCTCGCTCCTCTCTGCACCTCACTCCTCTCTGCTACTCTCTGCTCCTCTCTGCACATCGCTACTCTGTACACATCGCTCATGTCTGCTCCTCTCTGCTCCTCTCACTACATCGCTCTTCTCTGCACCTCGCTCCTCTCTGCTCATCTCTGCTCCTCTCTGCTCATCTCTGCTCCTCTCTGCACATCGCTCCTCTCTGCACATCGCTCCTCTCTGCTCCTCGCTCCTCTCTGCACATCACTCCTCTCTGCATCTCGCTCCTCTTTGCACATCGCTCCTCTCTGCACCTCACTCCGCTCTGCTCATCTCTGCTCTCTAGTCCTCTGAACCTCGCTCCCCTCTGTACCTCGCTCCTCTCTGCACATTGCTCCAATCTGTACCTCGCTCCTCCCTGCTCCTCTCTGCTCCTCTCTGCACAT
This sequence comes from Cottoperca gobio, assembly GCF_900634415.1. Lineage (NCBI taxonomy): Eukaryota > Metazoa > Chordata > Actinopteri > Perciformes > Bovichtidae > Cottoperca > Cottoperca gobio. The sequence goes on from NW_021167060.1 coordinate 87,303, forward strand.
CGTTCCTCTCTGCACAGCGCTCTTCTCTGCACCTCACTCCTCTCTGGTCCTCTACACCTCGCTCCTCTCTGCACCTCGCTCCTCTCTGCACCTCACTCCTCTCTGCTCCTCTTTGCACATCGCTCCTTTCTTCACATCGCTCCTCTCTGCTCCTCTTTGCACATCGCTCCTTTCTGCACATCGCTCCTCTCTGCTCCTTTCTTCACAGCGCTCCACTCTGCACCTCGCTCCTCTCTGCACCTCTCTCCTCTCTGGTTCTCTGCACCTCGTTCCTCTCTGCTCCTCTCTGTACCTCGCTCCTCTCTGCACATCACTCCTCTCTGGTCCTCTGCACCTTCCTCCTCTCTGGTCCTCTGTGCACATTGCTCCTCTCTGCACCTCCTTCCTCTCTGCTCCTCTCTTTCACCTCTCTGCACATCGCCCCTTTCTGGTCCTCTGCACCTTCCTCCTCTCTGCTCCTCTATGCACATTGCTACTCTCTGCACCTCCTTCCTCTCTGCTCCTCTCTGCTCCTCTCAGCACAGCGCTCTTCTCTGCACCTCGCTACTCTCTGCACCTCGCTCCTCTCTGCTCCTCTGTGCACATCGCTCCTCTCTGCTCCTCTCTGCTCCTCCTTCCTCTCTGCTCCTCTCTCCACTTCTCTGCACATCGCTCCTCTCTGGTCCTCTGCACCTCTCTCCTCTCTGCTCCTCTCTGCTCCTCTCTGCACATGGCTACACTGTACACATCGCTCCTCTCTGCTAATCTCTGCACATCGCTCCTCTCTGGTCCTATGAACCTTGCTCCTCTCTGCACCTCGCTCCTCTCTGCACATCGCTCCTCTCTGGTCCTATGAACCTTGCTCCTCTCTGCACCTCGCTCCTCTCTGCACATCGCTCCTCTCTGGTCCTATGAACCTTGCTCCTCTCTGCACATCGCTTCTCTCTGCACCTCGCTCCTCTCTGCTCCTCTTCACCTCGATCCACTCTTCACCTCGCTCCTCTCTGCACAGCGCTCCTCTCTGCACATCGCTCCTCTCTGCACATCGCTCCTCTCTGGTCCTATGAACCTTGCTCCTCTCTGCACCTCGCTCCTCTCTGCACATCGCTCCTCTCTGGTCCTATGAACCTTGCTCCTCTCTGCACATCGCTTCTCTCTGCACCTCGCTCCTCTCTGCTCCTCTTCACCTCGATCCACTCTTCACCTCGCTCCTCTCTGCACATCGCTTCTCTCTAATCCTCTCTGCTCCTCTCTGCTCCTCGCTCCTCTCTGCACATCGCTCCTCTCTGGTCCTATGAACCTTGCTCCTCTCTGCACATCGCTTCTCTCTGCGCCTCGCTCCTCTCTGCTCCACTTCACCTCGATCCACTCTTCACCTCGCTCCTCTCTGCACATTGCACTTCTCTGCACATCGCTCCTCTCTGCTCCTCTCTGCACCTCACTCCTCTCTGCTCCTCTCTGCTCCTCTCTGCACATCGCTACTCTGTACACATCGCTCCTCTCTAATCCTCTCTGCTCCTCTCTGCACATCGCACCGCTCTGCACATCGCTCCTCTCTGCCCTTCTCTGCACATCGCTCCTTTCTGCTCCTCGCTCCTCTCTGCTCCTCTCTGCTTCTCGCTCCTTTCGTCTCCTCTCTGCACATCGCTCCTCTGTTGTCTTTTTCACCTCGCTCCTCTCTGCACCTCACTCCTCTCTGCTACTCTCTGCTCCTCTCTGCACATCGCTACTCTGTACACATCGCTCATGTCTGCTCCTCTCTGCTCCTCTCACTACATCGCTCTTCTCTGCACCTCGCTCCTCTCTGCTCATCTCTGCTCCTCTCTGCTCATCTCTGCTCCTCTCTGCACATCGCTCCTCTCTGCACATCGCTCCTCTCTGCACATTGCTCCTCTCTGCTCCTCGCTCCTCTCTGCACATCACTCCTCTCTGCATCTCGCTCCTCTTTGCACATCGCTCCTCTCTGCACCTCACTCCGCTCTGCTCATCTCTGCTCTCTAGTCCTCTGAACCTCGCTCCCCTCTGTACCTCGCTCCTCTCTGCACATTGCTCCAATCTGTACCTCGCTCCTCTCTGCTCCTCTCTGCTCCTCTCTGCACATCGTTCCTCTCTGCACAGCGCTCTTCTCTGCACCTCACTCCTCTCTGGTCCTCTACACCTCGCTCCTCTCTGCACCTCGCTCCTCTCTGCACCTCACTCCTCTCTGCTCCTCTTTGCACATCGCTCCTTTCTTCACATCGCTCCTCTCTGCTCCTCTTTGCACATCGCTCCTTTCTGCACATCGCTCCTCTCTGCTCCTTTCTTCACAGCGCTCCACTCTGCACCTCGCTCCTCTCTGCACCTCTCTCCTCTCTGGTTCTCTGCACCTCGTTCCTCTCTGCTCCTCTCTGTACCTCGCTCCTCTCTGCACATCACTCCTCTCTGGTCCTCTGCACCTTCCTCCTCTCTGGTCCTCTGTGCACATTGCTCCTCTCTGCACCTCCTTCCTCTCTGCTCCTCTCTTTCACCTCTCTGCACATCGCTCCTTTCTGGTCCTCTGCACCTTCCTCCTCTCTGCTCCTCTATGCACATTGCTACTCTCTGCACCTCCTTCCTCTCTGCTCCTCTCTGCTCCTCTCAGCACAGCGCTCTTCTCTGCACCTCGCTACTCTCTGCACCTCGCTCCTCTCTGCTCCTCTGTGCACATCGCTCCTCTCTGCTCCTCTCTGCTCCTCCTTCCTCTCTGCTCCTCTCTCCACTTCTCTGCACATCGCTCCTCTCTGGTCCTCTGCACCTCTCTCCTCTCTGCTCCTCTCTGCTCCTCTCTGCACATGGCTACACTGTACACATCGCTCCTCTCTGCTAATCTCTGCACATCGCTCCTCTCTGGTCCTATGAACCTTGCTCCTCTCTGCACCTCGCTCCTCTCTGCACATCGCTCCTCTCTGGTCCTATGAACCTTGCTCCTCTCTGCACCTCGCTCCTCTCTGCACATCGCTCCTCTCTGGTCCTATGAACCTTGCTCCTCTCTGCACATCGCTTCTCTCTGCACCTCGCTCCTCTCTGCTCCTCTTCACCTCGATCCACTCTTCACCTCGCTCCTCTCTGCACAGCGCTCCTCTCTGCACATCGCTCCTCTCTGCACATCGCTCCTCTCTGGTCCTATGAACCTTGCTCCTCTCTGCACCTCGCTCCTCTCTGCACATCGCTCCTCTCTGGTCCTATGAACCTTGCTCCTCTCTGCACATCGCTTCTCTCTGCACCTCGCTCCTCTCTGCTCCTCTTCACCTCGATCCACTCTTCACCTCGCTCCTCTCTGCACATCGCTTCTCTCTAATCCTCTCTGCTCCTCTCTGCTCCTCGCTCCTCTCTGCACATCGCTCCTCTCTGGTCCTATGAACCTTGCTCCTCTCTGCACATCGCTTCTCTCTGCACCTCGCTCCTCTCTGCTCCACTTCACCTCGATCCACTCTTCACCTCGCTCCTCTCTGCACATTGCACTTCTCTGCACATCGCTCCTCTCTGCTCCTCTCTGCACCTCACTCCTCTCTGCTCCTCTCTGCTCCTCTCTGCACATCGCTACTCTGTACACATCGCTCCTCTCTAATCCTCTCTGCTCCTCTCTGCACATCGCACCGCTCTGCACATCGCTCCTCTCTGCCCTTCTCTGCACATCGCTCCTTTCTGCTCCTCGCTCCTCTCTGCTCCTCTCTGCTTCTCGCTCCTTTCGTCTCCTCTCTGCACATCGCTCCTCTGTTGTCTTTTTCACCTCGCTCCTCTCTGCACCTCACTCCTCTCTGCTACTCTCTGCTCCTCTCTGCACATCGCTACTCTGTACACATCGCTCATGTCTGCTCCTCTCTGCTCCTCTCACTACATCGCTCTTCTCTGCACCTCGCTCCTCTCTGCTCATCTCTGCTCCTCTCTGCTCATCTCTGCTCCTCTCTGCACATCGCTCCTCTCTGCACATCGCTCCTCTCTGCACATTGCTCCTCTCTGCTCCTCGCTCCTCTCTGCACATCACTCCTCTCTGCATCTCGCTCCTCTTTGCACATCGCTCCTCTCTGCACCTCACTCCGCTCTGCTCATCTCTGCTCTCTAGTCCTCTGAACCTCGCTCCCCTCTGTACCTCGCTCCTCTCTGCACATTGCTCCCATCTGTACCTCGCTCCTCTCTGCTCCTCTCTGCTCCTCTCTGCACATCGTTCCTCTCTGCACAGCGCTCTTCTCTGCACCTCACTCCTCTCTGGTCCTCTACACCTCGCTCCTCTCTGCACCTCGCTCCTCTCTGCATCCTCACTCCTCTCTGCTCCTCTTTGCACATCGCTCCTTTCTTCACATCGCTCCTCTCTGCTCCTCTTTGCACATCGCTCCTTTCTGCACATCGCTCCTCTCTGCTCCTTTCTTCACAGCGCTCCACTCTGCACCTCGCTCCTCTCTGCACCTCTCTCCTCTCTGGTTCTCTGCACCTCGTTCCTCTCTGCTCCTCTCTGTACCTCGCTCCTCTCTGCACATCACTCCTCTCTGGTCCTCTGCACCTTCCTCCTCTCTGGTCCTCTGTGCACATTGCTCCTCTCTGCACCTCCTTCCTCTCTGCTCCTCTCTTTCACCTCTCTGCACATCGCTCCTTTCTGGTCCTCTGCACCTTCCTCCTCTCTGCTCCTCTATGCACATTGCTACTCTCTGCACCTCCTTCCTCTCTGCTCCTCTCTGCTCCTCTCAGCACAGCGCTCTTCTCTGCACCTCGCTACTCTCTGCACCTCGCTCCTCTCTGCTCCTCTGTGCACATCGCTCCTCTCTGCTCCTCTCTGCTCCTCCTTCCTCTCTGCTCCTCTCTCCACTTCTCTGCACATCGCTCCTCTCTGGTCCTCTGCACCTCTCTCCTCTCTGCTCCTCTCTGCTCCTCTCTGCACATGGCTACACTGTACACATCGCTCCTCTCTGCTAATCTCTGCACATCGCTCCTCTCTGGTCCTATGAACCTTGCTCCTCTCTGCACCTCGCTCCTCTCTGCACATCGCTCCTCTCTGGTCCTATGAACCTTGCTCCTCTCTGCACCTCGCTCCTCTCTGCACATCGCTCCTCTCTGGTCCTATGAACCTTGCTCCTCTCTGCACATCGCTTCTCTCTGCACCTCGCTCCTCTCTGCTCCTCTTCACCTCGATCCACTCTTCACCTCGCTCCTCTCTGCACAGCGCTCCTCTCTGCACATCGCTCCTCTCTGCACATCGCTCCTCTCTGGTCCTATGAACCTTGCTCCTCTCTGCACCTCGCTCCTCTCTGCACATCGCTCCTCTCTGGTCCTATGAACCTTGCTCCTCTCTGCACATCGCTTCTCTCTGCACCTCGCTCCTCTCTGCTCCTCTTCACCTCGATCCACTCTTCACCTCGCTCCTCTCTGCACATCGCTTCTCTCTAATCCTCTCTGCTCCTCTCTGCTCCTCGCTCCTCTCTGCACATCGCTCCTCTCTGGTCCTATGAACCTTGCTCCTCTCTGCACATCGCTTCTCTCTGCACCTCGCTCCTCTCTGCTCCACTTCACCTCGATCCACTCTTCACCTCGCTCCTCTCTGCACATTGCACTTCTCTGCACATCGCTCCTCTCTGCTCCTCTCTGCACCTCACTCCTCTCTGCTCCTCTCTGCTCCTCTCTGCACATCGCTACTCTGTACACATCGCTCCTCTCTAATCCTCTCTGCTCCTCTCTGCACATCGCACCGCTCTGCACATCGCTCCTCTCTGCCCTTCTCTGCACATCGCTCCTTTCTGCTCCTCGCTCCTCTCTGCTCCTCTCTGCTTCTCGCTCCTTTCGTCTCCTCTCTGCACATCGCTCCTCTGTTGTCTTTTTCACCTCGCTCCTCTCTGCACCTCACTCCTCTCTGCTACTCTCTGCTCCTCTCTGCACATCGCTACTCTGTACACATCGCTCATGTCTGCTCCTCTCTGCTCCTCTCACTACATCGCTCTTCTCTGCACCTCGCTCCTCTCTGCTCATCTCTGCTCCTCTCTGCTCATCTCTGCTCCTCTCTGCACATCGCTCCTCTCTGCACATCGCTCCTCTCTGCACATTGCTCCTCTCTGCTCCTCGCTCCTCTCTGCACATCACTCCTCTCTGCATCTCGCTCCTCTTTGCACATCGCTCCTCTCTGCACCTCACTCCGCTCTGCTCATCTCTGCTCTCTAGTCCTCTGAACCTCGCTCCCCTCTGTACCTCGCTCCTCTCTGCACATTGCTCCCCTCTGTACCTCGCTCCTCTCTGCTCCTCTCTGCTCCTCTCTGCACATCGTTCCTCTCTGCACAGCGCTCTTCTCTGCACCTCACTCCTCTCTGGTCCTCTACACCTCGCTCCTCTCTGCACCTCGCTCCTCTCTGCATCTCACTCCTCTCTGCTCCTCTTTGCACATCGCTCCTTTCTTCACATCGCTCCTCTCTGCTCCTCTTTGCACATCGCTCCTTTCTGCACATCGCTCCTCTCTGCTCCTTTCTTCACAGCGCTCCACTCTGCACCTCGCTCCTCTCTGCACCTCTCTCCTCTCTGGTTCTCTGCACCTCGTTCCTCTCTGCTCCTCTCTGTACCTCGCTCCTCTCTGCACATCACTCCTCTCTGGTCCTCTGCACCTTCCTCCTCTCTGGTCCTCTGTGCACATTGCTCCTCTCTGCACCTCCTTCCTCTCTGCTCCTCTCTTTCACCTCTCTGCACATCGCTCCTTTCTGGTCCTCTGCACCTTCCTCCTCTCTGCTCCTCTATGCACATTGCTACTCTCTGCACCTCCTTCCTCTCTGCTCCTCTCTGCTCCTCTCAGCACAGCGCTCTTCTCTGCACCTCGCTACTCTCTGCACCTCGCTCCTCTCTGCTCCTCTGTGCACATCGCTCCTCTCTGCTCCTCTCTGCTCCTCCTTCCTCTCTGCTCCTCTCTCCACTTCTCTGCACATCGCTCCTCTCTGGTCCTCTGCACCTCTCTCCTCTCTGCTCCTCTCTGCTCCTCTCTGCACATGGCTACACTGTACACATCGCTCCTCTCTGCTAATCTCTGCACATCGCTCCTCTCTGGTCCTATGAACCTTGCTCCTCTCTGCACCTCGCTCCTCTCTGCACATCGCTCCTCTCTGGTCCTATGAACCTTGCTCCTCTCTGCACCTCGCTCCTCTCTGCACATCGCTCCTCTCTGGTCCTATGAACCTTGCTCCTCTCTGCACATCGCTTCTCTCTGCACCTCGCTCCTCTCTGCTCCTCTTCACCTCGATCCACTCTTCACCTCGCTCCTCTCTGCACAGCGCTCCTCTCTGCACATCGCTCCTCTCTGCACATCGCTCCTCTCTGGTCCTATGAACCTTGCCTCCTCTCTGCACCTCGCCTCCTCTCTGCACATCGCTCCTCTCTGGTCCTATGAACCTTGCTCCTCTCTGCACATCGCTTCTCTCTGCACCTCGCTCCTCTCTGCTCCTCTTCACCTCGATCCACTCTTCACCTCGCTCCTCTCTGCACAGCGCTCCTCTCTGCACATCGCTCCTCTCTGCACATCGCTCCTCTCTGGTCCTATGAACCTTGCTCCTCTCTGCCCACCTCGCTCCTCTCTGCACATCGCTCCTCTCTGGTCCTATGAACCTTGCTCCTCTCTGCACATCGCTTCTCTCTGCACCTCGCTCCTCTCTGCTCCTCTTCACCTCGATCCACTCTTCACCTCGCTCCTCTCTGCACATCGCTTCTCTCTAATCCTCTCTGCTCCTCTCTGCTCCTCGCTCCTCTCTGCACATCGCTCCTCTCTGGTCCTATGAACCTTGCTCCTCTCTGCACATCGCTTCTCTCTGCAGCCTCGCTCCTCTCTGCTCCACTTCACCTCGATCCACTCTTCACCTCGCTCCTCTCTGCACATTGCACTTCTCTGCACATCGCTCCTCTCTGCTCCTCTCTGCACCTCACTCCTCTCTGCTCCTCTCTGCTCCTCTCTGCACATCGCTACTCTGTACACATCGCTCCTCTCTAATCCTCTCTGCTCCTCTCTGCACATCGCACCGCTCTGCACATCGCTCCTCTCTGCCCTTCTCTGCACATCGCTCCTTTCTGCTCCTCGCTCCTCTCTGCTCCTCTCTGCTTCTCGCTCCTTTCGTCTCCTCTCTGCACATCGCTCCTCTGTTGTCTTTTTCACCTCGCTCCTCTCTGCACCTCACTCCTCTCTGCTACTCTCTGCTCCTCTCTGCACATCGCTACTCTGTACACATCGCTCATGTCTGCTCCTCTCTGCTCCTCTCACTACATCGCTCTTCTCTGCACCTCGCTCCTCTCTGCTCATCTCTGCTCCTCTCTGCTCATCTCTGCTCCTCTCTGCACATCGCTCCTCTCTGCACATCGCTCCTCTCTGCACATTGCTCCTCTCTGCTCCTCGCTCCTCTCTGCACATCACTCCTCTCTGCATCTCGCTCCTCTTTGCACATCGCTCCTCTCTGCACCTCACTCCGCTCTGCTCATCTCTGCTCTCTAGTCCTCTGAACCTCGCTCCCCTCTGTACCTCGCTCCTCTCTGCACATTGCTCCCATCTGTACCTCGCTCCTCTCTGCTCCTCTCTGCTCCTCTCCTGCACATCGTTCCTCTCTGCACAGCGCTCTTCTCTGCACCTCACTCCTCTCTGGTCCTCTACACCTCGCTCCTCTCTGCACCTCGCTCCTCTCTGCACCTCACTCCTCCTCTGCTCCTCTTTGCACATCGCTCCTTTCTTCCCACATCGCTCCTCTCTGCTCCTCTTTGCACATCGCTCCTTTCTGCACATCGCTCCTCTCTGCTCCTTTCTTCACACAGCGCTCCACTCTGCACCTCGCTCCTCTCTGCACCTCTCTCCTCTCTGGTTCTCTTGCACCTCGTTCCTCTCTGCTCCTCTCTGTACCTCGCTCCTCTCTGCACATCACTCCTCTCTGGTCCTCTGCACCTTCCTCCTCTCTGGTCCTCTGTGCACATTGCTCCTCTCTGCACCTCCTTCCTCTCTGCTCCTCTCTTTCACCTCTCTGCACATCGCTCCTTTCTGGTCCTCTGCACCTTCCTCCTCTCTGCTCCTCTATGCACATTGCTACTCTCTGCAACTCCTTCCTCTCTGCTCCTCTCTGCTCCTCTCAGCACAGCGCTCTTCTCTGCACCTCGCTACTCTCTGCACCTCGCTCCTCTCTGCTCCTCTGTGCACATCGCTCCTCTCTGCTCCCTCTCTGCTCCTCCTTCCTCTCTGCTCCTCTCTCCACTTCTCTGCACATCGCTCCTCTCTGGTCCTCTGCACCTCTCTCCTCTCTCTGCTCCTCTCTGCTCCTCTCTGCACATGGCTACACTGTACACATCGCTCCTCTCTGCTAATCTCTGCACATCGCTCCTCTCTGGTCCTATGAACCTTGCTCCTCTCTGCTCCTCTCTGCACATCGCTCATGTCTGCTCCTCTCTGCTCCTCGCTCCTCTCTGCACATCGCTCCTCTCTGGTCCTATGAACCTTGCTCCTCTCTGCACATCGCTTCTCTCTGCACCTCGCCTCTCCTTGCAACATCGCCCTCTCTGCCACATCGCTCCCTCTCCTTCTTGGTCCCTATGAACTTGCCCTCTCTGCCCACCTCGCCTCCTCTTCTGCACATCGCTCCTCTCTCTGGGTCCTATGAACCGAAACCTTTGGCTCCTCTCTGCACAGCGCCTCTCCCTCTTCCCTCTCTGCACCTCGCTCCCTTCTTCTGCTCCCTCTTCAACCCTCGATCCACTCTTTCCAACCAGCTCGCATCCCTCTCTTGCATCATCGCCTTTCTTCTCTCTTCTAATTTCCTCTCTGCTCCTCTCTGCTCCTTTCCGCTCCTCTCTCTGCACATCGCCCTCCTCCTCTGGTCCTATTAACCTTGCTCCCTCTCTGCACATCTCGCTTCTCCTCTTCTGCACCTTCGCTCCTCAAAATCATGCTCCCCTTCCACAAAACCTTGGATCCACTTTCTTCTTTCACCTCGCTCCCTCTCTGCACATGCCACTGTCTCTGCACATCGCTCCTCTTTCTTGCTCCTCTTCTGTCTTCTGCAACCTCACTACCTCCTCTATAATCCTCTTCTGCTCCCTCTTTCTCTCTGCCACATCGGCACCCTCTGGCACACGCTCCTCTCTGCAAAAAAAAATGCCTTCTCTGCAACATCCGCTCCTTTTTCTGCTCCTTTCGCTCCCCTCTCTGCCTCCCTCTCTGCTTCCTTCGCTACCCCCTTATCCGTTTTCGTTCTCCTCTCTGCACAATCGCCCTCCTCTGGTTGTTCTTTTTTTTCCACACCCATCCGCCCCTTCCTCTGCACCTCACTCCTCTCTTGCTACTCTCTGCTCCTCTCTGCACATTCGCTACTCCCTTCTCTACACTACCCTTCTGTACACATCGCTCATGTCCTGCTCCCTCTCTGCTCAACCCTCTCACTACAAAATGCCTCTTTTCTCTGCAACCTCGCTCCTCTCTGGCTCATCTCTGCTCCTCCCTCTGCTCATCCCTCTTGCTATCATCTGCACCATCGCTCCTCTCCTTTCCTGCACATCGCTCCTCTCTCCGCAACATTTGCTCCCTCTCTGCTCCCCCGCCTCCTCTCTGCACATTCACTCCTCCTTCTGTCATCTCCTCCTCTTTTGCACATTCGCTCCTCTCTGCAACCTCAAACTCGCACTCCGCTCTCCGTCTGCTCATCCTTCTCTGCTCTCTATTCCCCTCTGAAAACCTCGCTCCCCGCTCTGGGTACCCCGCTCTCTCCTCCTCTTGCAACATTGCCTCCCCCTCCTTGTACCTTCGGCTCCCTCTCTGCTCCTCTCCTGCTCCTCTCTGGCACCACTCCGTTTCCTCTTCCTGCACAGCGCTCTTTTTCTCTGCGACACCTCACTTCCCCTCTCTGTCCCCACTTCTCACAATACAACAACCCTCGCTCCTCTCCTCTCTCTCTCTGCACCCGCTCCTCTTCCTGCCCCCAAACCTCAATTTCACACTCCCCTCTCTCTGCTCCTCTTTGCACCATCGCTCCCTTTTCCTTCAACATCGCTCCTTCTCCCTGCTCCTCCCTTTTGCACATTTTGCTCCTTTCTCTGCACATCGCCGCTCCCGCCTCTGCTCCTTTCCTTCCTTTCACAGCCGCGCTCCCAAACCCACTTCCTGCACCTCGCTTCCTCTCTGCACCTCTCTCCCCCCTCGCTCTCTTGGTTCTCCTCCTAGCAACCTCCGTTCCTCCTTCTGCATTCCTCTCTGCTCTGTTACCTTCTCGCTCCTCTCTGGCCCCACAAACCGTCCTTTACTCCTCCTCTGGTCCTCTGCACCTTCCTCCTCTCATTGGTCCTCTTGTTGCACATTGCTCCTCTCCTGCAACCCTCCTTCCTCTTCTGCCTTCCTCTCTTTTCACCCTCTCTGCCACATCGCTCCTGTTCTATGGTCCTCTGCACCTTGCCTCCCTCTCTTCTGCCTCCTCTTATGGCACATTGCTACTTATGCACCTCCTTCCCTCTCTGCCTTCGCCTCCTCTCTGCTCCTCTTCCAGCACAGCGCTCATTTCTCTGCACCTCGCTACTCTCTGCACCTCGCTCCCCTTTCTCTTCTGCTCCTCTGTGCACATCGCTCCTCTCTGCTTCCTCTCTGCTCCTCCTTCTCCTCTGCCTCCTCTTCTTACTCCATCCACTTCTCTGCACAATCGCCTCTCTCTGGTCCTCTGCACCTCTCTCCTCTCTGCTCCTCTCCTGCTTCCTCTCTTGCACATGGCTACAAAACTGTAACACATCGCGTCCTCTCTGCTAATCTCTTGCACATCGCTTCCCCCTCTCTGCCCCTCCGCTCCTCTCTCACATCGCTACTTTCTTTTTCCTCTCTGTTAAGATCGCTCCTGTCCTGCTCCCTCTCTGATTCCTCCTCTGCACATAGCTTCCCTTCTTCTCCTGCACCCACCTCGCCTTCCTCCTTCTGTTCCTGTTCTGCCCCATCGTACCCCTCTTTTTGCACAGCCTCCCCTCTCTGCAACATCGCTTCCTTCCCCTGCACATCGCTCCTCTCTGGTCCTATGAACCTTAGCTCTCTTTTCTGCAAACCTCGCTCCTCCTCTATCTCTGCACAAAAATCGCTCCTCTCTGGTCCTATGAACCTTTGCTCCTTCTCTGCAAACATCGCTTCGCCTCTGACCTCTCGCTCCTCTCTGCTCCTCCTTCCATCAACCTCCCGATCCACCACTCTTTCACCTCTCGCCTCTCTTGCAACATCGCTCCTCTCTGCCCATCGCTCCCTCTCTGCAACATCGCTCCCTTCTGGTCCTAATGGAACCTTGCTCCCCTCTCTCTGCACCTTCCGCTCCTCTCTCTGGCTTCTGCACACGCCTCCTCTCCTGGTTCCTATTGAAACTTGCCTCCTCTCGTGCACAATCGCTTCTTCTCTCTGCACCTTACGCTCCTCCTCTTCTGCCTCCTCTTCACCTTCGATCCACCTCTTCCCACCTCGCTCCCTCTCTGCACATCGCTTTCTTCCTCTAATCCTCCTCTGCTCCTCTCTGCCTCCTCGCTCCTCCTCTGCACAAATCTGCTCCCTGCTCCTCTCTGGTCCTAATGAACCTTGCTCCCTCTCTTGCACATCGCTTTCTCTCTCCTTTTTTCTCTCTTCCTGCACCCGTCCGCTCCTCTCTGTGCTCCAACTTCCCTCGATTCCACTTTTTCACCTTCGCTCCCCCTCTCTGTGCACATTGCACTTCCCTCCTGACATCGCCTCCCTCTCACTGGCTCCTCTCTGCACCTCACCTCCTCTCGGCTCCTCCTCTCTGCTCCTCTCTGTGCCACAATCAGCTACTACTACTTTTCTGTACAACATCGCTCCTCTCGTAATCCTTCTCTGCCCTCTCCTGCCACATCGCCCGCCTCTTCAAACAATCGCCTCCTCTTCCTGCCCTTCCACTCTTCCTGCACAATCGCTCCTTTCTCTTCTCCTCTCGCTTGGCTCCTCTCCTCTGCTCCTCCTCTGCCTTTCTCGCTCCCTTTTCCTTCTCCTCTTCTTCACATGCTCCTCTGTTGTTCCTTTTTTTTTTTCATCACCCTCGCTCCTCTCATGCACCTCACTATCCCCTCCCTCTGCTACTCTTCTGCTCTCTCTCCTGCACATCGCTTACTCTGTACACAATCCCTCTCAATGTTCCTGCTCCTCTCTGCTCCTCACTAATAACAAAAAAAAAATCGCCTCTTCCCTCTTTGCACCAAAATCGCTCCTCTCTCTTCTCCATGTCTGCCTCCTCCTCTTCTCCACTCTCTGCCTCCTCTCTGCACATCGCTCCTCTCTGCACATCGCCTCACTCTTCCTGCTCCTTCGCTCCTTCTCGCACATCACTCCTCCTGCACGTCGCAATCTCGCTCCTCTTTGCACATCGGCTCCTCTCTGCCACCAAAACCTCACTCCGCTCTTGCTCACATCTCTGCCTCTCTAGTCCCCTCTGAACCTCGCTTCCCCTCTGTTACCCCCTCGCTCCTCTCTGCCCACATTCTTGCCACACACTTCCCCCCCATCTGTACGCCCCCCCGCGTCAAGTCTTCGCACCCAGCCCCTCCCACGTTTACCCAAACCTGCTTAACCCGTACCTGGCTCTAACCGCACCCCAACCGCGATACGTCTCCTTTCTCCTTTTCCCTGCCCTCCTCTTTGCTCCTCCTGCACATCGTTCCCCTCTCTGCAACAGCCGGCTCCTTCTCTGCACCTCACTCCTCTCTGGTCCTCCTTTCAACTACACCTCCCTCCTCTCTGCACCTCGCTCCTCTCCTGCACCTCACTCCTCCCTGCTCCTCTTGTTTGCACATCGCTCCTTTCCTTTTTCAACACAAAATGAATAAATCGGCTCCTCTCTCTCTGCCTCCTTCCTTTTGCACATCGCTCCTTTTTCTGCCAACATCGCTCCCCCTCTTCCATATGCCTCTTTTCTTCAACAAGCGCTCCCACTTCCCTGCAACTCACGCTCCTCTCTGCCACCTCCTTCTTTTCCTCCTCTCTCTCGTGGTTCTCCTCGCACCCTTCGTTCCTCTCTGCTCCTCTCTGTACCCCTCCGCTCCTAATCCTGCACATCACTTCATCTCCCTCTGGTCCTCTGCACTTCCTCCTTCTTCTGGGTCCTCTGTGCCACATTGCTCCTCATCTGCAAACCTCCTTCCTCTCTGCTCCTCTCTTTCTCCCTCTCTTTTCAACCTCCCTTTCTGCCCACATCCCGCCCCTTTTTCTGGGTCCTCTGCACCTTTCCTCCCTCCTCCTGCTCCTCTATGCACATTGCTACTCTCTGGCACCTCGACCTCCCCTTCCTCCTTTTCCCGTGCTTTCCTCTCGTCCTCTGGCTCTGCCCTCCTCTCAGCCACACCACAACCTCTCTCTTTTCTCTGCCACCTCGCTACTCTCTTGCACCTCGCTCCTTCCTCTCCTTCCTCCTGTGCACAATCGCTTCCCCTTCCTCTGCTCCTCCTCTGCCTTTTCTGCTTCCCCCTCCTTCCTCCTCCTGCTCCTCCTGTCTCCCTTCCAAACTATCCTCTGCACATCGCTCCTTCTCTGGTCCTTCTGCCAACCTCCTCCTCCTCTCTTGCTCTGCTCCTCTTCTGCTCCTCTCCTGCACATGGCACACTGTACCATCGCTCCCTCTCTGCTTAATCTCCTGCCACAACTCCGCTCCTCTTCTGGTCTATGACCTTGCTCCTCTTCCTGCAAACCTCGCTCCTCCTCTTGCACATCCGCTCGCTCTCCCTCTGTGTCCCTAAATGAACCTTGCTCATCCTCTCTGCACCCTCGCTCCTCTCTGCACATCGCCTCCCTCTTCCTGGTCCCCTATGAACGCTTCTCTCTGCACCTCGCTCCTCTCTGCTCCTCTTCACCTCGATCCCTCTTTCACCTCGCTCCTCTCTGCACAGCGCTCCTCTCTGCACATCGCTCCTCTCTGCACATCGCTCCTCTCTGGTCCTATGAACCTTGCTCCTCTCTGCACCTCGCTCCTCTCTGCACATCGCTCCTCTCTGGTCCTATGAACCTTGCTCCTCTCTGCACATCGCTTCTCTCTGCACCTCGCTCCTCTCTGCTCCTCTTCACCTCGATCCACTCTTCACCTCGCTCCTCTCTGCACAGCGCTCCTCTCTGCACATCGCTCCTCTCTGCACATCGCTCCTCTCTGGTCCTATGAACCTTGCTCCTCTCTGCACCTCGCTCCTCTCTGCACATCGCTCCTCTCTGGTCCTATGAACCTTGCTCCTCTCTGACACATCGCTTCTCTCTGCACCTCGCTCCTCTCTGCTCCCTCTTCACCTCGATCCACTCTTCACCTCGCTCCTCTCTGCACATCGCTTCTCTTAATCCTCTCTGCTCCTCTCTGACTCCTCGCTCCTCTCTGCACATCGCTCCTCTCTGGTCCTATGAACCTTTGCTCCTCTCTGCCACATCGCTTCTCTCTGCGCCTAGCTCCTCTCTGCTCCACTTCACCTCGATCCACTCTTCACATCGCTCCTCTCTGCACATTGCACTTCTCTGCACATCGCTCCTCTCTGCTCCTCTCTGCCACCTCACTCCTCTCTGCTCCTCTCTGCTCCTCTCTGCACATCGCTACTCTGTACACATCGCTCCTCTCTAATCCTCTCTGCTCCTCTCTGCACATCGCACCGCTCTGCACATCGCTCCTCTCTGCCCTTCTCTGCACATCGCTCCTTTCTGCTCCTCGCTCCTCTCTGCTCCTCTATGCTTCTCGCTCCTTTCGTCTCCTCTCTGCACATCGCTCCTCTGTTGTCTTTTTCACCTCGCTCCTCTCTGCACCTCACTCCTCTCTGCTACTCTCTGCTCCTCTCTGCACATCGCTACTCTGTACACATCGCTCATGTCTGCTCCTCTCTGCTCCTCTCACTACATCGCTCTTCTCTGCACCTCGCTCCTCTCTGCTCATCTCTGCTCCTCTCTGCTCATCTCTGCTCCTCTCTGCACATCGCTCCTCTCTGCACATCGCTCCTCTCTGCACATTGCTCCTCTCTGCTCCTCGCTCCTCTCTGCACATCACTCCTCTCTGCATCTCGCTCCTCTTTGCACATCGCTCCTCTCTGCACCTCACTCCGCTCTGCTCATCTCTGCTCTCTAGTCCTCTGAACCTCGCTCCCCTCTGTACCTCGCTCCTCTCTGCACATTGCTCCCCTCTGTACCTCGCTCCTCTCTGCTCCTCTCTGCTCCTCTCTGCACATCGTTCCTCTCTGCACAGCGCTCTTCTCTGCACCTCACTCCTCTCTGGTCCTCTACACCTCGCTCCTCTCTGCACCTCGCTCCTCTCTGCATCTCACTCCTCTCTGCTCCTCTTTGCACATCGCTCCTTTCTTCACATCGCTCCTCTCTGCTCCTCTTTGCACATCGCTCCTTTCTGCACATCGCTCCTCTCTGCTCCTTTCTTCACAGCGCTCCACTCTGCACCTCGCTCCTCTCTGCACCTCTCTCCTCTCTGGTTCTCTGCACCTCGTTCCTCTCTGCTCCTCTCTGTACCTCGCTCCTCTCTGCACATCACTCCTCTCTGGTCCTCTGCACCTTCCTCCTCTCTGGTCCTCTGTGCACATTGCTCCTCTCTGCACCTCCTTCCTCTCTGCTCCTCTCTTTCACCTCTCTGCACATCGCTCCTTTCTGGTCCTCTGCACCTTCCTCCTCTCTGCTCCTCTATGCACATTGCTACTCTCTGCACCTCCTTCCTCTCTGCTCCTCTCTGCTCCTCTCAGCACAGCGCTCTTCTCTGCACCTCGCTACTCTCTGCACCTCGCTCCTCTCTGCTCCTCTGTGCACATCGCTCCTCTCTGCTCCTCTCTGCTCCTCCTTCCTCTCTGCTCCTCTCTCCACTTCTCTGCACATCGCTCCTCTCTGGTCCTCTGCACCTCTCTCCTCTCTGCTCCTCTCTGCTCCTCTCTGCACATGGCTACACTGTACACATCGCTCCTCTCTGCTAATCTCTGCACATCGCTCCTCTCTGGTCCTATGAACCTTGCTCCTCTCTGCACCTCGCTCCTCTCTGCACATCGCTCCTCTCTGGTCCTATGAACCTTGCTCCTCTCTGCACCTCGCTCCTCTCTGCACATCGCTCCTCTCTGGTCCTATGAACCTTGCTCCTCTCTGCACATCGCTTCTCTCTGCACCTCGCTCCTCTCTGCTCCTCTTCACCTCGATCCACTCTTCACCTCGCTCCTCTCTGCACAGCGCTCCTCTCTGCACATCGCTCCTCTCTGCACATCGCTCCTCTCTGGTCCTATGAACCTTGCTCCTCTCTGCACCTCGCTCCTCTCTGCACATCGCTCCTCTCTGGTCCTATGAACCTTGCTCCTCTCTGCACATCGCTTCTCTCTGCACCTCGCTCCTCTCTGCTCCTCTTCACCTCGATCCACTCTTCACCTCGCTCCTCTCTGCACATCGCTTCTCTCTAATCCTCTCTGCTCCTCTCTGCTCCTCGCTCCTCTCTGCACATCGCTCCTCTCTGGTCCTATGAACCTTGCTCCTCTCTGCACATCGCTTCTCTCTGCACCTCGCTCCTCTCTGCTCCACTTCACCTCGATCCACTCTTCACCTCGCTCCTCTCTGCACATTGCACTTCTCTGCACATCGCTCCTCTCTGCTCCTCTCTGCACCTCACTCCTCTCTGCTCCTCTCTGCTCCTCTCTGCACATCGCTACTCTGTACACATCGCTCCTCTCTAATCCTCTCTGCTCCTCTCTGCACATCGCACCGCTCTGCACATCGCTCCTCTCTGCCCTTCTCTGCACATCGCTCCTTTCTGCTCCTCGCTCCTCTCTGCTCCTCTCTGCTTCTCGCTCCTTTCGTCTCCTCTCTGCACATCGCTCCTCTGTTGTCTTTTTCACCTCGCTCCTCTCTGCACCTCACTCCTCTCTGCTACTCTCTGCTCCTCTCTGCACATCGCTACTCTGTACACATCGCTCATGTCTGCTCCTCTCTGCTCCTCTCACTACATCGCTCTTCTCTGCACCTCGCTCCTCTCTGCTCATCTCTGCTCCTCTCTGCTCATCTCTGCTCCTCTCTGCACATCGCTCCTCTCTGCACATCGCTCCTCTCTGCACATTGCTCCTCTCTGCTCCTCGCTCCTCTCTGCACATCACTCCTCTCTGCATCTCGCTCCTCTTTGCACATCGCTCCTCTCTGCACCTCACTCCGCTCTGCTCATCTCTGCTCTCTAGTCCTCTGAACCTCGCTCCCCTCTGTACCTCGCTCCTCTCTGCACATTGCTCCCATCTGTACCTCGCTCCTCTCTGCTCCTCTCTGCTCCTCTCTGCACATCGTTCCTCTCTGCACAGCGCTCTTCTCTGCACCTCACTCCTCTCTGGTCCTCTACACCTCGCTCCTCTCTGCACCTCGCTCCTCTCTGCATCTCACTCCTCTCTGCTCCTCTTTGCACATCGCTCCTTTCTTCACATCGCTCCTCTCTGCTCCTCTTTGCACATCGCTCCTTTCTGCACATCGCTCCTCTCTGCTCCTTTCTTCACAGCGCTCCACTCTGCACCTCGCTCCTCTCTGCACCTCTCTCCTCTCTGGTTCTCTGCACCTCGTTCCTCTCTGCTCCTCTCTGTACCTCGCTCCTCTCTGCACATCACTCCTCTCTGGTCCTCTGCACCTTCCTCCTCTCTGGTCCTCTGTGCACATTGCTCCTCTCTGCACCTCCTTCCTCTCTGCTCCTCTCTTTCACCTCTCTGCACATCGCTCCTTTCTGGTCCTCTGCACCTTCCTCCTCTCTGCTCCTCTATGCACATTGCTACTCTCTGCACCTCCTTCCTCTCTGCTCCTCTCTGCTCCTCTCAGCACAGCGCTCTTCTCTGCACCTCGCTACTCTCTGCACCTCGCTCCTCTCTGCTCCTCTGTGCACATCGCTCCTCTCTGCTCCTCTCTGCTCCTCCTTCCTCTCTGCTCCTCTCTCCACTTCTCTGCACATCGCTCCTCTCTGGTCCTCTGCACCTCTCTCCTCTCTGCTCCTCTCTGCTCCTCTCTGCACATGGCTACACTGTACACATCGCTCCTCTCTGCTAATCTCTGCACATCGCTCCTCTCTGGTCCTATGAACCTTGCTCCTCTCTGCACCTCGCTCCTCTCTGCACATCGCTCCTCTCTGGTCCTATGAACCTTGCTCCTCTCTGCACCTCGCTCCTCTCTGCACATCGCTCCTCTCTGGTCCTATGAACCTTGCTCCTCTCTGCACATCGCTTCTCTCTGCACCTCGCTCCTCTCTGCTCCTCTTCACCTCGATCCACTCTTCACCTCGCTCCTCTCTGCACAGCGCTCCTCTCTGCACATCGCTCCTCTCTGCACATCGCTCCTCTCTGGTCCTATGAACCTTGCTCCTCTCTGCACCTCGCTCCTCTCTGCACATCGCTCCTCTCTGGTCCTATGAACCTTGCTCCTCTCTGCACATCGCTTCTCTCTGCACCTCGCTCCTCTCTGCTCCTCTTCACCTCGATCCACTCTTCACCTCGCTCCTCTCTGCACAGCGCTCCTCTCTGCACATCGCTCCTCTCTGCACATCGCTCCTCTCTGGTCCTATGAACCTTGCTCCTCTCTGCACCTCGCTCCTCTCTGCACATCGCTCCTCTCTGGTCCTATGAACCTTGCTCCTCTCTGCACATCGCTTCTCTCTGCACCTCGCTCCTCTCTGCTCCTCTTCACCTCGATCCACTCTTCACCTCGCTCCTCTCTGCACATCGCTTCTCTCTAATCCTCTCTGCTCCTCTCTGCTCCTCGCTCCTCTCTGCACATCGCTCCTCTCTGGTCCTATGAACCTTGCTCCTCTCTGCACATCGCTTCTCTCTGCGCCTCGCTCCTCTCTGCTCCACTTCACCTCGATCCACTCTTCACCTCGCTCCTCTCTGCACATTGCACTTCTCTGCACATCGCTCCTCTCTGCTCCTCTCTGCACCTCACTCCTCTCTGCTCCTCTCTGCTCCTCTCTGCACATCGCTACTCTGTACACATCGCTCCTCTCTAATCCTCTCTGCTCCTCTCTGCACATCGCACCGCTCTGCACATCGCTCCTCTCTGCCCTTCTCTGCACATCGCTCCTTTCTGCTCCTCGCTCCTCTCTGCTCCTCTCTGCTTCTCGCTCCTTTCGTCTCCTCTCTGCACATCGCTCCTCTGTTGTCTTTTTCACCTCGCTCCTCTCTGCACCTCACTCCTCTCTGCTACTCTCTGCTCCTCTCTGCACATCGCTACTCTGTACACATCGCTCATGTCTGCTCCTCTCTGCTCCTCTCACTACATCGCTCTTCTCTGCACCTCGCTCCTCTCTGCTCATCTCTGCTCCTCTCTGCTCATCTCTGCTCCTCTCTGCACATCGCTCCTCTCTGCACATCGCTCCTCTCTGCACATTGCTCCTCTCTGCTCCTCGCTCCTCTCTGCACATCACTCCTCTCTGCATCTCGCTCCTCTTTGCACATCGCTCCTCTCTGCACCTCACTCCGCTCTGCTCATCTCTGCTCTCTAGTCCTCTGAACCTCGCTCCCCTCTGTACCTCGCTCCTCTCTGCACATTGCTCCAATCTGTACCTCGCTCCTCTCTGCTCCTCTCTGCTCCTCTCTGCACATCGTTCCTCTCTGCACAGCGCTCTTCTCTGCACCTCACTCCTCTCTGGTCCTCTACACCTCGCTCCTCTCTGCACCTCGCTCCTCTCTGCACCTCACTCCTCTCTGCTCCTCTTTGCACATCGCTCCTTTCTTCACATCGCTCCTCTCTGCTCCTCTTTGCACATCGCTCCTTTCTGCACATCGCTCCTCTCTGCTCCTTTCTTCACAGCGCTCCACTCTGCACCTCGCTCCTCTCTGCACCTCTCTCCTCTCTGGTTCTCTGCACCTCGTTCCTCTCTGCTCCTCTCTGTACCTCGCTCCTCTCTGCACATCACTCCTCTCTGGTCCTCTGCACCTTCCTCCTCTCTGGTCCTCTGTGCACATTGCTCCTCTCTGCACCTCCTTCCTCTCTGCTCCTCTCTTTCACCTCTCTGCACATCGCTCCTTTCTGGTCCTCTGCACCTTCCTCCTCTCTGCTCCTCTATGCACATTGCTACTCTCTGCACCTCCTTCCTCTCTGCTCCTCTCTGCTCCTCTCAGCACAGCGCTCTTCTCTGCACCTCGCTACTCTCTGCACCTCGCTCCTCTCTGCTCCTCTGTGCACATCGCTCCTCTCTGCTCCTCTCTGCTCCTCCTTCCTCTCTGCTCCTCTCTCCACTTCTCTGCACATCGCTCCTCTCTGGTCCTCTGCACCTCTCTCCTCTCTGCTCCTCTCTGCTCCTCTCTGCACATGGCTACACTGTACACATCGCTCCTCTCTGCTAATCTCTGCACATCGCTCCTCTCTGCACCTCGCTCCTCTTTGCACATCGCTAATCTGTAAAGATCGCTCCTGTCTGCTCCTCTCTGATCCTCTCTGCACATAGCTTCTCTCTGCACCTCGCTCCTCTATGCTCCTCTGCACATCGCTCCTTTCTTCACATCACTCTTTTCTGCTCCTCTCTGCTCCTCTCTGCACCTCGCTCCTCCCTGCTCCTCTCTGCTCATCTCTGCACATCGCTCCTCTCTGTACCTCGCTCCTCTCTGCACATCACTCCTCTCTGGTCCTCTGCACCTCGCTCCTCTCTGCTCCTCTCTGCACATCGCTCCTCTCTGCACCTCGCTCCTCTCTGCACCTCGTTCCTCTTTGCTCATCTCTGCTCCTTTCTGCTCATCTCTACTCGTCTCTGCACATCGCTTCGCTCAGCTCATCTCTGCACATCGCTCCTCTCTGCACATTGCTCCTCTCTGCACATCGCTCTTCTCTGGTCCTATGAACCTCGCTCCTCTCTGTTCCTGTCTGCACATCGTACCTCTCTGCACAGCGCTCCTCTCTGCACATCGCTCCTCTCTGCACATCGCTCCTCTCTGGTCCTATGAACCTTGCTCCTCTCTGCACCTCGCTCCTCTCTGCACATCGCTCCTCTCTGGTCCTATGAACCTTGCTCCTCTCTGCACATCGCTTCTCTCTGCACCTCGCTCCTCTCTGCTCCTCTTCACCTCGATCCACTCTTCACCTCGCTCCTCTCTGCACAGCGCTCCTCTCTGCACATCGCTCCTCTCTGGTCCTATGAACCTTGCTCCTCTCTGCACCTCGCTCCTCTCTGCACATCGCTCCTCTCTGGTCCTATGAACCTTGCTCCTCTCTGCACATCGCTTCTCTCTGCACCTCGCTCCTCTCTGCTCCTCTTCACCTCGATCCACTCTTCACCTCGCTCCTCTCTGCACCTCGCTCCTCTCTGCTCCTCTCTGCTACTCTCTGCTCCTCTCTACACATCGTTCATCTCTGCACATCGATTCTTTCTACACATTGCTCCTCTCTGCTCCTCTCTGCTTCTTGCTCCTCTCTGCAAATCGCTCCTCTCGTCTTCTCTCTGCACATCGCTCCTCTCTGCTCCTCTCTGCTCCTCTCTGCACATCGCTCCTCTCTGGTGCTTTCTGCAGATCGCTCCTCTCTACACATCGCTCTTTTCTGGTCCTCTGCACCTTCCTCCTCTCTGCTCCTCTATGCACATTGCTACTCTCTGCACCTCCTTCCTCTCTGCTCCTCTCTGCTCCTCTCAGCACAGCGCTCTTCTCTGCACCTCGCTCCTCTCTGCAACTCGCTACTCTCTGCACCTCGCTCCTCTCTGCAAATCGCTCCTCTCGTCTTCTCTCTGCACCTCGCTCCTCTCTGCAAATCGCTCCTCTCGTCTTCTCTCTGCACCTCGCTCCTCTCTGCACATCGCTCCTCTCTGCAAATCGCTCCTCTCGTCTTCTCTCTGCACCTCGCTCCTCTCTGCACATCGCTCCTTTCTTCACCTTGCTCCTCTCTTCACCTCGCTCCTCGCTGCACATCTCTCCTCTCTGGTCCTCTGCACCTCGCTCCTCTCTGCTCCTCTCTGCACCTCGCTACTCTCTGCACCTCGCTCCTCTCTG
Source organism: Cottoperca gobio (assembly GCF_900634415.1). Classification (NCBI taxonomy): domain Eukaryota; kingdom Metazoa; phylum Chordata; class Actinopteri; order Perciformes; family Bovichtidae; genus Cottoperca; species Cottoperca gobio. The sequence goes on from NW_021167060.1 coordinate 110,184, forward strand.
CTCCTCTCTGCACATCGCTCCTTTCTGCACCTCGCTCCTCTCTGCTCCTCTCTGCACCTCGCTCCTCTCTGCTCCTCTCTCTACCTCGCTCCTCTCTGCACATCACTCCTCTCTGGTCTTCTGCACCTTCCTCCTCTCTGCTCCCCTCTGCTCCTCTCTGCTCCTCTGTGCACATCGCTACACTGTACACCTCGCTCCTCTCTGCTACTCTTTGCTCCTCTCTGCACATCGTTCATATCTGCACATCGATTCTTTCTACACATTGCTCCTCTCTGCTCCTCTCTGCTTCTTGCTCCTCTCTGCAAATCGGTCCTCTGGTCTTCTCTCTGCACCTCGCTCCTCTCTGCACATCGCTCCTCTCTGCAAATCGCTCCTCTCGTCTTCTCTCTGCACCTCGCTCCGCTCTGCACATCGCTCCTTTCTTCACCTTGCTCCTCTCTGCACATCGCTCCTCTCTGCACCTCGCTCCTCGCTGCACATCTCTCCTCTCTGGTCCTCTGCACCTCGCTCCTCTCTGCTCCTCTCTGCACCTCGCTACTCTCTGCACCTCGCTCCTCTCTGCTCCTCTCTGCACATCGCTCCTTTCTGCACCTCGCTCCTCTCTGCACCTCGCTACTCTCTGCACCTCGCTCCTCTCTGCACATCACTCCTCTCTGCTCCTCTCTACACATTGCTTCTCTCTGCACCTCGCTCCTCTCTGCTCCTCTCTGCTCCTCTCTGCACATCGCTTCTCTCTGCACCTCGCTCCTCTCTGCACATTGCTCCTCACATCACTCCTCTCTGCTCGTCTCTGCACATCGCACCTCTCTGCTCCTCTCTGCACCTCGCTTCTCTCTGCACCTCGCTCCTCTCTGCTCCTCTCTGCACATCGCTTCTCTCTGCACCTCGCTCCTCTCTGCACATTGCTCCTCACATCACTCCTCTCTGCTCGTCTCTGCACATCGCACCTCTCTGTACATCGCTCCCTCACAATATTTGCAAAGTGTCTCTCTGTCTCAGCTCAGGGAGGATTAAGACTTCAGAGCAATCATAAAATGTTCCTGCCTGCAGTGTGGAGAGAGACTTCTTCTTCTCCTTCTCCTCCTTCTTCTTCTCCTTCTCCTCCTTCTTCTTCTCCTCCTCCTCCTTCTTTTCTCCTTCTTCTCCTTCTCTTTCTTCCCTTTCTTCTTCTCCTTCTTCTTCTCCTTCTTCTCCTTCTTCTTCTTCTCCTTCCTCTTCTCCTTCTTCTTCTTCTCTTTCTTCTCCTTCTTCTTCTCCTTCTTCTTCTCCTTCTTCTCCTTCTTCTCCTTCTTCTCCTCTTCTTCTCCTTCCTTCTTCTTCTATCTTCTCTTTCTTCTCCTTCTTCTCCTTCTTCTTCTCCTTCTTCTTTTTCTCTCCTTCTTCTTCTCCTTCTTCTTCTTCTTCTTCTTCTTCTCCTTTCACTCAACATGAAGAAGCTACAAGTCTCTGCATCACATTTGAATTATTTGTCCCCTTATTTATTATTTTACCAGCTGATATTATATAAAACTGAATTTAAGCAGGTTGAGATAAGTTGCACTGAACTGTTTTACTTTCCCTGAATCTCACGCTTCAAGAAAGTCATAACATTAAAACTTTAATTTGATGCATTCCTATAGTTTGAGCAGAAAACCATGGAAACAGAAGGTTGTTCGTCCCAAACATGAGGAAACGTCTCAAACATCTGATCCAGATGTGAAGCAGGAGTTTAATCTGTAACGGCAGCACGATCAACAAATGTGTTTTTAATGTGTTTCAATGGAGACATGGACACACACTCCATGTGTGTGTTTATTAAACTCTGATTAAAGGAGCTGACGGACACGCCTCATGCATTCACACATCTTAATGATGGTCATCTGGGGGCTCCAGGGTTCACACATTTGTTTGTGTGTTAAAACCTTTAATTCTCTTTGTCACTGTCACACGCGGTCAGACAGAAGGAATTCTGGGTAAGACTGTCTGACGCTGACCTCCGTCTCTTCTGTAGATCTCTGTTGCTTCAGTCAGAACATCACAAGTCAAGTGTGCGTTCACATCTCCAGCTGTTGACAAAACAGCTCAGAGAAAGTCACATCCTGCCAAGTTTCCCCCCCCTCCTCGCCACACGGCTTTCATCCCTCGCTAACGGAGCCTCGCTTTGAGACTTCAGTGGACTTGTCAAAGTCAGACACTTTTCCCAGAGATAAAAAGACGACCTGCACACCTTCACTCTGCGTATTGTTCTCACAAGGAATAACCTGACGTGACCTCTTCCTCTGAGGTCATCCACCTGTAGCCAGAGGCCGCACTCGGGCGGGCCTCACCTGAGGGGAGGAGCGACGAGCTGATTGGGCAGATAGAGACTTCTGGGAAATGGACGTGCAGATACGGTGGTCTCCACATCACAGAGGGTGGAGGTCGTTGACCCCGCAGAGACGACACAACGATAACGTGTCTACGTCCAACATTGAGATTTATTTAGTCCACAACTAACTGGGAGCCTTCATGAAAAAAGCTTGAGGGGCACATTAGTGTTCATTAGTGCAGGTACAGCATAAGGACGGAGACTTCCAAGTTGGCCAGGGTAAGTTTGGCCTGCAGAGTCCTTGGAACGGCCCACAGTGTGGGTGGGTGGCCTCTTCCAGACCTGCACATGCTTTCATACGCCATGCAGCTCCTTTACGCATGAACATGCATTGACAGGCAACACACACAACATACAAAACATACAGTGTGTTCCACTTATTCAGAGCTTTTATCAGTTAATATGAAAATGTTCTCCCTGTGGAAACCAACAATTGGTCTGACCACAGAAATGCTCCACGCTATGAACAATCAACCACCAGACGTCACAGCAGCGTTTAAAATGCAGCGCTTCAGGGCTGATTGAGAAGAGGGAGGGACGAAAACAGAAAACAAGAAGCAGCGGAGTTGAGCAGAAAGATAATGATTTCCACAAAAAACATCTCAGAGGTTCAAAGGTTTCATTGTCGTCTATGACATTAAACTTTTTAAAGTATAATATGTTAAACAATAAAGAGCGTGAAGGCGACTGTTCTATATGGACTGTACTTATAAAGCTCTTTACAATATGTCAGCATTCACACATTCACACACTCACACACATTCACACACATTCACACACATTCACACACATTCACACACTCACACACATTCACACATTCACACACACTCACACACATTCACACACTCACACACATTCAACACATACCATCAACACATCCACACATTCAACACATCCACACATCACCGGCACAACAGGCACACACAGGCACACAGGCACACACAGGCACACACTCACACACAAAGCACACACAGTCACACATCACACACATTCACACACAGGCACACACTCACACACATTCACACACTCACACACAGACACACACGCACACACAGGCACACAGGCACACACATTCACACACTCACACACATTCACACATTCACACACATCACACACTCACACACATTCACACACATTCACACACACACACACATTCACACACTCACACAGGCACACACATTCACACACCCACAGGCACACATCCACACACACACACACACACACACACACACATTCACACACATTCACACACATTCACACACTCACACACATTCACACACATTCACACATTCACACACATTCACACACTCACACACATTCACACACATTCACACACTCACACACATTCACACACTCACACACATTCACACACTCACACACATTCACACACATTCACACATTCTCACACACATTCACACACTCACACACACTCACACACATTCACACATTCACACACACTCACACACATTCACACACATTCACACACTCACACACATTCACACACTCACACACATTCACACATTCACACACATTCACACACATTCACACATTCACACACATTCACACACTCACACACATTCACACACTCACACACATTCACAGAGTCAGAGGACCTTACAAGCTGCACATTAGCTCGTCAGTAGTGATAAATTCACACACCGTTGGCCATCGGGAGCAAATTGGGTGAATATCTTACCAGACACTTTCTACATCCTGGTGTTTTTAACTCTTTGAAGGATGAAGGATTTTAGTCCTGAACGTCTGGATCTTAAGTTCTCAGAGAAACAAGCTGAACAAACGTTAGCAGCAGCCGAGCAGCGTGCAGGAGAAACTCTGATGTTTAACCTTTGAATCAGAGAGAGGAGAACTCCCATGATGCACCACAGCTGCACCACCACACCAAACTCCCATGATGCACCACTGCTGCACCACCACACTAACCTCCCATGATGCACCTCTGCTGCACCACCACACTAACCTCCCATGATGCACCACTGCACCACACTAAACTACGACTTTTCTTATTGTCAATAACAACTTTTTAATGTAAAGTACAAACAGATATTTTATATCAACAATGGTTCATACGTCTACTACACCAGGTTCTTCAGTTCTGAAATGTTGATGTCTTTCAGCTCATTGTTTTGATTTTTCATTCCGTCAACTTTACTGTTTTGTTCACTCTCAGCACCATCTTTCAGCTGCAGCTGTTTCTAGTGAAGAAGTAATTATGTCTCATGGTTGGTGGCGATAATCTGCTCTGGGCCAAAACACTCCCAAAGTCCAACCACTGGACAGACCCTCTCACTTGAAGCAGCAGATATCCATCAGACACACACACACACTCTTGGGCTCAGGAAGAAGAGAATTATGGGTAACCACAAGGACATTTATGAGCAGCCCCATGGCAGCCATCAGCCGAACAGAACCGCAGGGGCAGAGAAATCCTGTGTGTGTTAACTCTGCACATTAGTGACTTAATGTGAGCACACAAAGACGGCCTTCTCTCTGCGCCACTCGGGAAACATGCTGGTTATATAATCTGTTGCCTTTACTACCGATCTCAATGAACAAACTTCACAAAGGAAATACAGAAGAATATGTTCAAAGCATGTGACAACATTTATTGATTTATCTGAAACAGGGACAATAAATAAATGTTCTGCACCAGATGTTGGGTGGGCATGTTTGTAATGCAAAATATAAAAACTATAACTCCACATTAAAGTCTGTCTGTCTGTCTGTCTGTCTGTGTCTCTGCCTGTCCGTCTGTCTGTCTGTCTGTCTGTCTGTCTGTCTCTCTCTCTCTGTCTGTCTGTGTCTCTGCCTGTCCGTCTGTCTGTCTGTCTGTCTGTCTGTCTCTCTCTCTCTCTGTCTGTCTGTGTCTCTGCCTGTCTGTCTGTGTGTCCGTCTGCCTGTCTCTCTCTCTGTCTGTCTGTCTGTCTGTCTGTCTCTATGTCTGTGTCTCTGTCTGTCCGTCTGTCTGTCTGCCTGTCTCTCTCTCTGTCTGTCTGTCTGTCTGTCTGTGTGTCCGTCTGCCTGTCTCTCTCTCTGTCTGTCTGTCTGTCTGTCCGTCTGCCTGTCTCTCTCTCTGTCTGTCTGTCTGTCTCTATGTCTGTGTCTCTGTCTGTCTGTGTGTCCGTCTGCCTGTCTCTCTCTCTGTCTGTCTGTCTGTCTGTCTGTCTCTCTCTCTGTCTGTCTGTCTGTCTGTCTCTCTCTCTGTCTGTCTGTCTGTCTCTATGTCTGTGTCTCTGTCTGTCCGTCTGTCGGTCTGCCTGTCTCTCTCTCTGTCTGTATGCGTGTCCGTCTGTCTGTCTGTCCGTCTGCATGTCTCTCTCTCTGTCTGTCTGTCTGATTGTCTGTCTGTCTCTCTCTCTGTCTGTCCATCTGTCTGTCTGTCTGTCCGTCTGCCTGTCTCTCTGTCTGTCTGTCTGTCTGTTCGTCTGCCTGTCTCTCTCTGTCTGTCTGTCTGTCTCTATGTCTGTGTCTCTGTCTGTCCGTCTGTCGGTCTGCCTGTCTCTCTCTCTGTCTGTCTGTCTGTATGTGTGTCCGTCTGTCTGTCTGTCCGTCTGCCTGTCTCTCTCTCTGTCTGTCTGTCTGATTGTCTGTCTGTCTGTCTCTCTCTGTCTGTCCATCTGTCTGTCTGTCTGTCTGTTCGTCTGCCTGTCTCTCTCTCTGTCTGTCTGTCTGTCTGTCTGTCTGTCTGTCTGTCTGTCTGTCTGTCCGTCTGCCTGTCACTCTCTGTCTGTCTGTCTGTCCGTCTGTCTGTCTGTCCGTCTGCCTGTCTCTCTCTCTGTCTGTCTGTCTGATTGTCTGTCTGTCTCTCTCTCTGTCTGTCCATCTGTCTGTCTGTCTGTCCGTCTGCCTGTCTCTCTGTCTGTCTGTCTGTCTGTTCGTCTGCCTGTCTCTCTCTCTGTCTGTCTGTCTGTCTGTCTGTCCGTCTGCCTGTCTCTCTCTCTGTCTGTCTGTCTGATTGTCTGTCTGTCTCTCTCTCTGTCTGTCCATCCGTCTGTCTGTCTGTCCGTCTGCCTGTCTATCTGTCTGTTCGTCTGCCTGTCTCTCTCTCTGTCTGTCTGTCTGTCTGTCCGTCTGCCTGTCACTCTCTCTGTCTGTCTGTCTGTCCGTCCGTCTGTCTGTCTGTCTGTCTGTCTGCCTGTCTCTCTCTCTCTGTCTGTCTTTCTGTCTCTCTGTCTGTCCGTCTGCCTGTCTCTCTCTCTGTCTGTCTGTCTGTCTGTCCGTCTGCCTGTCTCTCTCTCTGTCTGTCTTTCTGTCTCTCTGTCTGTCCGTCTGCCTGTCTCTCTCTCTGTCTGTCTGTCTGTCTGCCTGTCTCTCTGTCTGTCTGTCTGTCTGTCTGTCTGTCTGCCTGTCTCTCTCTCTGTATGTCTGTGTGTCCGTCTGTCTGTCTCTCTCTCTGTCTGTCTGTGTGTCCGTCTGTCTGCCTGCCTGTCTGTCTGCCTGTCTGTCTGTCTGTGTTGGGTTTTTAAATTGCTGTTATTAATGTTGTATATTTTATGTATAATATTATTATTAAATGTTCTGAGTTCATCACCACTTGATTAAAGGGACCCCCCCAGCCCCCACAGGGAGGCTGACTCCCCCCCTGTGAGGGGTTACCTGAGGAGGAGAGCACGGACATGTTGGGAGGATACAGCAGAGATCACGTAGTCAACAGTTTGAGACGACCAGGAGGAAAACATAAAGCTGCTGATGTTTGACATTAATGTTGAAGAACATGATCACCTTTTTCATCCTCTTTCAGCTTGTGTTGTTTACGGTTCAGTCTCCAGGCTCTCATCAGGCTGTTTTTTCTTCTTGTATCCAGAGAACAAAGTCTGGACAGAAACAAAATATGATTTTTGCAAATCGGATCCAAACCAGATTCAGAGGAAGTTTGACATTGATTCCAGTCAGAATTCCTCTGATTTCAGATTTATTTTGCATCAATAGCAAAGCGACGCACGACGATAGAATCCGTGCTGCTAGCAGAGCAACATGGAGGACGCAGTTACTGAGGCTGAGAGCAGAAGTTATGCCAGTGTGTGTGTGTGTGTGTGTGTGTGTGTGTGTGTGTGTGTGTGTGTGTGTGTGTGTGTGTGTGTGTGTGTGTGTGTGTGTGATTGACACTGCTGCTCCACCTCCTGCTGATCGGATGACTTGACCTCAGAGAGATTAAAAAGCAGAGAATGACCGGAGGATAAAAGAAATCAGTCACACGATGAATTAAAAACGTGTGAAGATAAATAAATCATTCATCAGATTCAACCCGTCACACACACATTCAAAGTACTTTACTCCATTACTTCTATAAAACAGCTTTAGTTACTTTACAGATTAACAGTCTTCACCAGAAGATCAACAAAGAAGATTTAATGATTGTTTATGTTCCATTACCTTACCTTGTTATTACCTTATGTTATGTTCATTCTTTCTCTATTTTCTTTATTTTAAAGCACTTAAAGTTAAATAAAGTTATTCCATATTATTGTTATTATATTATTATTAGTATGTATTTGGCGCTCAGACGCTCAGAGCAGTGATATTTACATCCCTGGAGGTAAATATCAGCCTCCTCTGGTAATAGTCTCCACACACACACACACACACACACACACACACACACACACACACACACACACACACACAGCTGGGATGCTGTTTTGCAGATCTCCTTGGAGACGGTGGGGAATGAGCGAGAGACGTTGGAACGGAGGAGGGGAGCGTCTCTTTCATCAGGTCACACACTCACTGACATCCATTCAGCGTGTCGGCCTGTAAACCCCCCCCCGACATAACTCCACACATGAAAGTGTTTCTGATCTGCGTTTGTGTCACAAACCGTCTCTTTGTTTGTGTTGCAAATATGAGAGAAATGGTTTTGAGTTTCGACTTTCATATAACTAAACAATTTGTAGAAACTGAACCTCATAAACCAGAATGTGGAAGACGGCTGAGGCCCCGGGGCCGAAGAGTCAGGGGCCCCCCGACAAGATGTCACTTAAAGAGACGCATAGCAACCAAGAAGAGACACGTAGCAACAAGGAAGAGACACAAAATCCATGTATTTTGCATGTCTGTGCTCAGGGGCCGATTGACTCGTAATCCGACTTTAACTCTGAACTCATGGACACATCAGTACACTTCAGGACACATCAGGGCACATCAGGACACATCAGGAGACAATCAGGAGACATCAGGACATATCAGGAAACGTCAGGACACATCAGGACACATCAGGACACTTCAGGACACATCAGGACACATCAGGACACATCAGGACACATCAGGACACTTCAGGACACTTCAGGACACATCAGGACACATTAGGACACTTCAGGACACATCAGGACACTTCAGGACACTTCAGGAGACACCAGGACACATCAGGAAACGTCAGGACACATCTGGACACTTCAGGACACATCAGGAGACATCAGGACACTTCAGGACACATCAGGACACTTCAGGACACATCAGGACACATCTGGACACTTCAGGACACATCAGCACATATCAGGACACATCAGGACACATCAGGACACTTCAGGACATATCAGGAAACGTCAGGACACATCAGGACACTTCAGGACACATCAGGACACATCAGGACACTTCAGGACACTTCAGGACACATCAGGACACATCAGGACACTTCAGGACACATCAGGACACTTCAGGACACTTCAGGAGACACCAGGACATATCAGGAAACGTCAGGACACATCTGGACACTTCAGGACACATCAGGACACATCATGACACTTCAGGACACATCAGGACACTTCAGGACACATCAGGACACTTCAGGACACATCAGGACACATCTGGACACTTCAGGACACATCAGCACATATCAGGACACATCAGGACACATCAGGACACTTCAGGACACATCAGGACACTTCAGGACACATGAGGACACATCAGGACACTTCAGGACACATCAGGACACATCAGGACACTTCAGGACACATCAGGACACTTCAGGACACATCAAGACACTTCAGGACACATCAGGACACATCAGGACACATCAGGACACATCAGGACACATCAGGACACTTCAGGACACATCAGGACACTTCAGGAGACACCAGGACATATCAGGAAATGTCAGGACACATCAGGACACATCTGGACACTTCAGGACACATCAGGACACATCAGGACACTTCAGGACACATCAGGACACATCAGGACACATCAGGACACTTCAGGACACATCAGGACACTTCAGGACACTTCAGGACACATCAGGACACATCAGGACACTTCAGGACACATCAGGACACTTCAGGACACATCAGGACACATCAGGACACATCAGGACACATCAGGACACTTCAGGACACATCAGGACTCTTCAGGACACATCAGGACACTTCAGGACACATCAGGACACTTCAGGACACATCAGGACACATCAGGACACACCAGGACACATCAGGAGACACCAGGACACATCAGTACACTTTAGGAGACATCAGGACACTTCAGGACACATAAGGACACATAAGGACACTTTAGGACACATCAGGACACATCAGGACACTTCAGCACACACCAGGACACATCAGGACACTTCAGCACACATCAGGACACATCAGGACACTTCAGGACACACCAGGAGACATCAGGAGACATCGGGACACTTCAGGAGACATCAGGACAAGTCAGGACACTTCAGGACACACCAGGACACTTCAGGACACTTCAGGACACATAAGGACACACCAGAACACATCAGTACACTTCAGGACACATGAGGACACTTCAGGACACACCAGGAGACATCAGGTCACACCAGGAGACATCAGGACACACCAGGACACATCAGGATACATCAGAACAGTTCAGGACATATCAGGACACACCAGGACACACCAGGACACATCAGGATACATCAGGACACATCAGGACACATCAGGACACACCAGGACACCTCAGGATACTTTGTTCTTGGATCTCCTGATTCTGTGTGATTTTTACACATTAATTCTACAATGTGGGGCTGTTTGTTAAATGTCCTGAGTCCTGGTCCAGCAGAGCAGTGAACTGTTCCACCATGAAGCTCCAGAACATTTCCTCCTGGTCCAGCAGAGCAGTGAACTGTCTCCACCATGAAGCTCCAGAACATGTCCTCCTGGTCCAGCAGAGCAGTGAACTGTTCCACCATGAAGCTCCAGAACATTTCCTCCTGGTCCAGCAGAGCAGTGAACTGTCTCCACCATGAAGCTCCAGAACATGTCCTCCTGGTCCAGCAGAGCAGTGAACTGTTCCACCATGAAGCTCCAGAACATGTCCTCCTGGTCCAGCAGAGCAGTGAACTGTTCCACCATGAAGCTCCAGAACATTTCCTCCTGGTCCAGCAGAGCAGTGAACTGTCTCCACCATGAAGCTCCAGAACATGTCCTCCTGGTCCAGCAGAGCAGTGAACTGTTCCACCATGAAGCTCCAGAACATTTCCTCCTGGTCCAGCAGAGCAGTGAACTGTCTCCACCATGAAGCTCCAGAACATGTCCTCCTGGTCCAGCAGAGCAGTGAACTGTCTCCACCATGAAGCTCCAGAACGTGTCCTCCTGGTCCAGCAGAGCAGTGAACTGTTCCACCATGAAGCTCCAGAACGTGTCCTCCTGGTCCAGCAGAGCAGTGAACTGTCTCCACCATGAAGCTCCAGAACGTGTCCTCCTGGTCCAGCAGAGCAGTGAACTGTTCCACCATGAAGCTCCAGAACATGTCCTCCTGGTCCAGTGAACTGTGTCCACAGCTCTGTGACTCCATCTAGTGTCTCCACGGGGCACAACATCAAAGTCTTTACTGCAGCAGCACAAGACATTCAAGTCCGTTCATAAAACCAAGTCTCAATGAAATCCTTCTGCAAACACATTTCATAAAGATTAACATAATGTAATTTATAGTAATTGGCTAGAAATTTGCATCATATTTGAAAAATCCGGGTCCTTTGAAGTTAGTAAAATAAAAACCTACATGTGTATCTTGATGCTTTAATGTGCTCGTTTGAAAAGAGACATGTTATGGAAGCAAAACATCCCAAAATCTTTAAATTGTAGCTTCTCGCATTAAGAAAGTACAGAAGAAAACGTTGAGTAACCCGCACATGCGCAGAGCGCCTCCCACCCGGCGCTGACACCGGCAGTGACGCAAAGATGGCGTCCTCCGCTGCCCGGCTGACTTCACGCTGGTCATCTACCGGACAGCTTTGCGGTCGGTTTCTCACCGTCCCCGTCAGACATGCTGGAGTTTGTTCGGCGACGACATTGCAGACACACCGGGGAGGGACACCGGGCAGCCGGAGCTCCGGTAGAGTCACACACGGAGATGTCGTGACATTGAGACGAGGGACAGGTGAGAGCTAACTGTTAGCTTAGCATCAGAGAGCTTCTCACAGCAGCTTCTCACAGCAGTGACAACAACACTGCACACATACAAACACCGTCTGCAGGCTGTGTGACGAGTATTAGAGAATGACATCAGTCAGGACAGCTAAAGGCTAACTTAGCACTGCAAGGCTAGTTAGCATAAGAGTTAGCACGAAGAAGTATGATGCAACTAGAGTCCCAGCTCCTCCAACAGTGAAACATTTAGACGTGAAGAAGAAATACAACAGTGCAAGAGACATAATGCTGCAAGAACAATAACATATATACATAGAAGAACATTTCAAATGATGCACAGTGGATATAAATACTGTATACATGTGGAATAAACAGTTGTTTGTACTGTTGTTCACAGAGCTCATGCACATGTGTGTGATGCTAATTAAAGTGAGTCACTATGAGAGTCATTCATTATTGTTATGTATTATCTTTGTTGTTAACCCTAACCCAGTTACATGACAAAGATGATGTTTACATGTTATCCCTGAAGTGAAACACAATGATTGAATGTACAATCTTATGTTTTAAAGATTCTTATTCCTGAAGCCCCCAATTAAACTATCTTGACTTCTTTATGTTATTGTTTATTTATTATGTTCCTTTTAAAAATATATAAATTAAATTAATTTTATCTTCATATTTCATTTGATTTATTTTACTTTTTTACAAACTGGAATTTTGCAAGAATTATGCTGAATATAAATATATATAAAACTTTATTTATATATAAATATAAAATGATGATTTGATATTGTGTTATAATCATGATATTGAGTGTACAAATGTCACAATACATTTTGAACATGATGAATATAACTTATTGATTGTATTTTTAAATATTGTTATCTAAAATTATGATAATTTAAATGAATATTCCTGTGTCTCTACCTTTTATGTTGGATCCTGTCAGCAGTGTTTGTAACACCGCAGTGATCTGTGTACGTGATGTACTTTGTGAGTCTTATATCCGTTAATATCTACAGTCAGGAACAAAGACTCTTATTAAACATTAAAGATATGAATGCACAGTCGTACTGATTTAAATCCTCTTGGATCCTTCTCTCTGCAGGCTGCAGCCCCCACGGCCTCGCCTGCCACTCCTTCCACACCGGCTGCAGCTTCACAAGCAAGCAGGACCTCTACGACGTGTTGGGCGTCTCCCGCTCGGCCACTCAGAAGGACATCAAGAAGGCGTACTACCAGGTGGGCCGCAACACACACGCTTCTTCTTACTGAAGTTCACAGAGTTCTGTTCTTCATGTATTTATGAAAAGTTCATAAAGTTTATAAAACCTGTTAATTAGTTGCATACGGTTACCTTTGTTATTAAATAATAAGATTCAATAAAAACAGTTTATTCTTTATTTCATTCATAAGTTATGACAAGTTGTGATGTTACAATATGCCCCGGTCTCCCCTACTGTACCACTGAAGCCTGCCGAAGGGACAGCGACCGTGTCCAACATACGGCGGGATGACAGTACAATCGACCCGCACCATCGCGTCGCTGTCTCTCTGTGTAGCGCCACTCAGTCCAGAGAGCAGAACCGATGCTCCCTCTCCTGGTACCTGGCTTTTTGGATGCGGTTCTTACTTGGAAGCGTGTTTCGGTCCCGCCTGAGCAGATCAGTGTGATGTTCTGATTCTGATCTTGTTTTCTACTTTCTGTCTCCCTCCAGTTGGCAAAGAAGTTCCACCCGGACACCAGTCCAGACGACCCCGAGGCCAAAGACAAGTTCGCCAAACTGGCCGACGCCTACGAGGTGAATCATTGATTTGCTTTTTAAAATGTTGTTGTCGTGTGTCAGAGTCGCTGTTTTCATCATGTTTACTCAAGTTTAAGTTTATTAAAGTCTGAACATCTTACTGAAAGAAAACTGTGTGTGTGTGTGTGTGTGTGTGTGTGTGTGTGTGTGTGTGTGTGTGTCTGTGCGTGTGTGTCTGTGTGTGTGTGTCTGCGTGTGTGTCTGCGTCTGTGTGTGTCTGTGCGTGTGTGTCTGTGTGTGTGTGTGTGCGTGTGTGTCTGTGTGTGTGTGTCTGCGTCTGTGTGTGTGTCTGTGGTGTGTGTCTGTGCGTGTGTGTGTGTGGGTGTGTGTGTCTGTGTGCGTGTGTCTGTGTGTGTGGGTGTGTGTGTCTGTGTGTGTGTGTCTGCGTGTGCGTGTGTGTTTGTGTCTGTGTGTGTGGGTGTGTGTGTCTGTGCGTGTCTGTGTGTCTGCGTGTGTGTGTCTGTGTGTGTGTCTGTGTGTGTGTGTGTCAGTCTGTGTGTATGTGTGTGTGTGTCTGTGTGTGTGTGTGTGTGTGTGTGTCTGTGTGTGTGCGTGTCTCTGTGTGTGTGTGTCAGTATGTGTCTGTGTATGTGTGTGTGTGTGTGTGTGTGTGTGTGTGTGTAGGTGCTGAGTGACGAGCTGAAGAGGAAGCAGTACGACGCGTACGGAGCGGCGGGCTTCGACCCGAGCCGCGGCGGCGCAGCGGGCCAGCAGCAGTACTACAAGGCGGGGGGGGGTCCAACATCGACCCCGAGGAGCTCTTCAGGAAGATCTTTGGAGAGTTCACCGGAGGGGGGGGCTTCGCAGACATCAACAACATGTTCAAGCAGAGACCGGAGGTGGGCCTCAGCTCCTCTGCAGCCTCTCGTTGACGTGTCGTTGGTCTAAACTCTTTGTCTCTGCAGTTCGTGATGGAGCTCAGCTTCTCTGAGGCGGCGAAGGGTTCGGACAAGGAGCTGAGCGTGAACATGGATGACGTCTGTCCGCGCTGCGTCGGGAAGGGCAACGAGCCGGGAACCAAAGTGTCTCACTGTCACTTCTGCAACGGCACCGGGATGGTGAGTGTTGTTATAAAGTGAACATGTTATAAAGTGAACATGTTATAAAGTGAACATGTTATATAGTGAACATGTTATAAAGTGAACATGTTATAAAGTGAACATGTTATAAAGTGAACATGTTATATAGTGAACATGTTATAAAGTGAACATGTTATATAGTGAACATGTTATAAAGTGAACATGTTATAAAGTGAACATGTTATATAGTGAACATGTTATATAGTGAACATGTTATATAGTGAACATGTTTGTTATATAGTGAACATGTTATATAGTGAACATGTTATATAGTGAACATGTTTGTTATATAGTGAACATGTTATATAGTGAACATGTTATATAGTGAACATGTTTGTTATATAGTGAACATGTTTGTTATATAGTGAACATGTTATATAGTGAACATGTTATATAGTGAACATGTTATAAAGTGAACATGTTATATAGTGAACATGTTATAAAGTGAACATGTTATATAGTGAACATGTTATATAGTGAACATGTTATATAGTGAAGATGTTATAAAGTGAAGATGTTATAAGTGAACATGTTATAAAGTGAACATGTTATATAGTGAACATGTTATATAGTGAACATGTTATATAGTGAACATGTTATATAGTGAACATGTTATAAAGTGAACATGTTATAAAGTGAACATGTTATAAAGTGAACATGTTTGTTATATAGTGAACATGTTTGTTATATAGTGAACATGTCATATAGTGAACATGTTATATAGTGAACATGTTATAAAGTGAACATGTTATATAGTGAACATGTTATATAGTGAACATGTTATATAGTGAACATGTTATAAAGTGAAGATGTTATATAGTGAACATGTTATAAAGTGAACATGTTATAAAGTGAAGATGTTATATAGTGAACATGTTATATAGTGAAGATGTTATAAAGTGAAGATGTTATAAAGTGAACATGTTATAAAGTGAACATGTTATATAGTGAACATGTTATATAGTGAACATGTTATATAGTGAACATGTTATATAGTGAACATGTTATAAAGTGAACATGTTATATAGTGAACATGTTATAAAGTGAACATGTATAAGTGAACATGTTATAAAGTGAACATGTTATATAGTGAACATGTTATAAAGTGAACATGTTATATAGTGAACATGTTATATAGTGAACATGTTATAAAGTGAACATGTTATAAGTGAACATGTTATATAGTGAACATGTTATATAGTGAACATGTTATAAAGTGAACATGTTATAAAGTGAACATGTTATATAGTGAACATGTTATATAGTGAACATGTTATAAAGTGAACATGTTATAAAGTGAACATGTTATATAGTGAACATGTTATAAAGTGAACATGTTATATAGTGAACATGTTATAAAGTGAACATGTTATAAAGTGAACATGTTATATAGTGAACATGTATAAGTGAACATGTTATATAGTGAACATGTTATATAGTGAACATGTTATAAAGTGAACATGTTATAAAGTGAACATGTTATATAGTGAAACATGTTATATAGTGAACATGTTATAAAGTGAACATGTTATAAAGTGAACATGTTATAAAGTGAACATGTTATAAAGTGAACATGTTATATAGTGAACATGTTATCAAGTGAACATGTTATATAGTGAACATGTTATATAGTGAACATGTTATAAAGTGAACATGTTATAAAGTGAACATGTTATATAGTGAACATGTTATATAGTGAACATGTTATAAAGTGAACATGTTATAAAGTGAACATGTTATATAGTGAACATGTTATATAGTGAACATGTTATAAAGTGAACATGTTATATAGTGAACATGTTATATAGTGAACATGTTATATAGTGAACATGTTATATAGTGAACATGTTATAAAGTGAACATGTTATATAGTGAACATGTTATAAAGTGAACATGTTATAAAGTGAACATGTTATATAGTGAACATGTTATAAAGTGAACATGTTATAAAGTGAACATGTTATATAGTGAACATGTTATAAAGTGAACATGTTATATAGTGAACATGTTATAAGGTGAACATGTTATATGGTGAACATGTTATAAGGTGAACATGTTATAAGGTGAACATGTTATAAAGTGAACATGTTATATAGTGAACATGTTATAAAGTGAACATGTTATAAAGTGAACATGTTATATAGTGAACATGTTATAAAGTGAACATGTTATATAGTGAACATGTTATAAGGTGAACATGTTATATGGTGAACATGTTATAAGGTGAACATGTTATAAGGTGAACATGTTATAAAGTGAACATGTTGTTATAAAGTTAACTGTAAGTAAAGCGTCTCCCCTGCAGGAGTCCATCATCACGGGTCCTTTCACGATGCGCACCGGCTGCCGACGCTGCGCTGGGAGGGGCTCCATCATCAACACGGTGTGCGCTCTGTGCCGGGGGTCCGGACAGACCAAGAAGAGGCAGACGGTCACCGTCCCGGTTCCTGCCGGTTGGTTTCATGAACACTTTGCAGCTTGTTATTATTCTGCATGTTTATTGTCTGAGTATTCGTCAGTGTGAGACAAAGATGTTGCTCAGTGTTCTGTGTAAGAACTGCAGAGCTTTAAACATTTATTCACAACATGATGTCATTGAAGGTCAGTTTGTGCTTCATGTTTGTTGAACTGTCTGATTATATTATTAGTTTAGTCTTCTGTGTGTTTCATGTAAACCTGCATCTTCTCAGGGGTGGAAAACGGTCAGACGGTGCGCATGTCAGTCGGGAATAAAGAAATCTTCATCACATTCAGGGTGAGTTGTGTTTGAAGTATTTCAAGGACATGTTGGAGCAGCGCGTTGCTCTCACGCGTTGCTCTCACGCGTTGCTCTCACGCGTTGCTCTCACGCGTTGCTCTCACGCGTTGCTCTCACGCGTTGAACGTGACCTGTGTGCAGGTCCAGAGGAGCCCGGTGTTCAGGCGCAGTGGCGTGGACCTCCACTCCGACGTGTTGATCTCTGTCGCTCAGGCCGTGCTGGGGGGCACGGCCACGGCCCCCGGCCTCTATCAGCCCATCAGCATCCTGGTGAGTTCAGCGTTGTGTAACCAGGACAGCAGCAGCGTAAAGCACCGAGTCACAGACAGAAGATTATTGTTTATAGATATTTGCACAGCTGATAATCAGAACATACTGAAGCTCTGCACTTTAAGGTTCTGGATGTTTTCATACTTCAGAGTCTCCTGATACGTTTCTGTGTTCCAGGTTCCGGCCAGTTGCCAGGCGGATCAGGTGATCCGGCTGCAGGGGAAAGGCATCCGCAGGATGAACAGCTACAGCTACGGAGATCACTACGTACACATCAAGATCAGAGTGCCAAAGTAAGACTCTTCTGCGCGTTCATGTTCCCGACGTGATAGATATATATACATATGTATGTATGTATATATATATATATGTATGTATGTATGTATGTATGTATGTATGTATGTATATATATATATATATATATATATATATATGTCTATATCTATATCCTGTCTGTCGCTATCTCTCCTATCTCTCTCTATCTCATCTCCCCTCTGTCTGTCTGTATGTCTGTCTCTCTCTCTCTATCTCTCTATCTCTCTCTCCCTCTGTATGTATGTATGTATGTCTCTCTCTCTATATCTATCTATCCCTCTGTCTGTAGGTCTCTATATCTGTGTGTCTATCCATATCTATCTCTATCTATCCTCTATCTCTCTATCTCTCTTCTCTCTGTGTGTATATATCGTGTGTGATATATATCTCTCTATCTATATCTCTCTCTATCTCTCTTCTCCCTCTCTCTCTCTCTCTCTCTCTCTCTCCTGTCTCTCTCTGTCTCTGTCTATGTCTCTATATCTCTGTCTCTGTCTCGTCGGTCTCTCTCTCTCTCTCTGTCTCTCTCTCTCTCTTTGTCTCTCTCTCTCTCTCTTGTCTCTCTCTCTCCCTCTCTCCTCTCTCTCTCTCTGTCTCTCTCTCTCTCTCTCTCTCTCCTCTCTCTCCCTCTCCCCCCCTCTCTCCCCCCTCTCTCTCTCATCCCTCACTACCTATCCTCTATCTCTATATATATCTACCCTACTCTGCTATCTCTATCTCTCTATTCTCTCCATATATACATATATTGTCTCTATATCTCTGTCTTAATATGTCTATATATATCTATGTCTCTCTGTATCTCCTCTCTGTCTCTATGTGTCTCTCTCTATATATCTACTCTCTCTCTATCTCTCTCCTCTGTCTCCTTATATGTATATATCTATTATCCTTTTGTCTCATCTCTCTATCTCTCTCGTCTCTATATCTGTCTCTCTCTATCTATCTGTCTGCCCTCAGTATGTCTCTCTCTCTCTGTGTCTCTCTATCTCTATCTATCTCTCTCTGTCTGTCTCTATCTATCTGTGTTCTCTATCTCTGTCTGTCTCTCTCATTGTCTCTCTCTCTGTTGTCTCTGTCTCTCCTCTATATCTCGCTCTATCTCTCTCTCCCTCTCCCTATACCCCTATATACTCTCTATATCTATATATCTGTCCTCTCTCTCTCTGTGTCTCTGTCTCTCTACTGTGTCTCTCTCTGTTCTGTCTCTCTCTCTCTCTCTCATCTCTCCTCTCTCCTCTCTCATCTGTCTCCTCTGTCTCGTCTCTCCTCTCTCCTCTCTCTCTCTCTCTCTCTCTATCTCTCTCTCTATGCTCTCTCTCTCCCTCCTCCCCCCTCTCTCCTCTCTCTCTCTCTCTCTCTCTTCTCTCTCTCTCTCTCTCCCTCTCCCCATCTCTCTCTCTCTATTCTCTCTCTCTATCTCTCCCTCTACCCATATCTCTATCTCTCTCTATCTCCCTCTCCCCCTATATCTCTCTCTCTTCTCTCTCTCTATATCATCTATCTATCTATATCTCCTGTGTATCTGTCTCTATATGTCTGCTGTCTTCTATCGTTCTCTCATCTCTATGTCTGTCTCTCTCTCTCTCTGTCTCTCTCTTGTGTCTCTCTCTCTCTGTCCTCTCTCTCCTCTCTCTCTCTCCCTCTACCCCTCTTCTTCTCTCTTCCTCTCTCTCTCATCTCCCTCTCCCCCTCTCATCCTCTTCTCTCTCTCTCTCTCTCTCTCTCTCTCTCCCTCCCCCCTCTCTCTCTCTCTCTCTATCTCTCTGTCTGTCTCTGTCTCTCTCTCTGTGGTCTCTGTATCTCTCTCTTCTCTTCTCTGTCTCTGTCTGTCTGTTCATCTCTTCCTATCCTCTCTCTCTCTCTTCTCTCTCTACTCTCTCTCTCTCTCTCTCTCTTCTCTCTCTCTCTCTCTCTCTCTCTCTCTCCTATGTCTCTATCTGTGTCTATGTCTCTCTCTCTTCCCCTCTTCTGTCTATCTATGTGTCTCTCTATCTCTCTCTTCTCCCTCTCCCCATCTCTTTCTCTCTCTCCCTCTCCCCCTCTCTCTCTCTCTTCTCTCTCTCTGTCCTCTCTCCTCTTGTCTCTCTCTCTGTCTCTCTCTCTGTGTCTCGTCTCTGTCTCTCTCTTCTGTCTCTCTCTCTGTGTCTCTGTCTCTCTCTCTCTCTCATCTCTCTCTCCATCCTCTCTCTCTCTCTCTGTGTCTCTGTATGTCTCTCTCTCTCTGTGTCTGTCTTCTCTCTGTCTCTGTCTGTCTTGTCTCTGTCTGTCTGTCCTCTATCTCTCTCTGTCTCTCTCTATCTGTCTCTCCCCTCTATGTCTCTTCTGTCTCTCTGTTCTCCCTCTCTCTCTCTCTTCTCCTCTCTCTGTGTCTCTCTCTCTCTGTTCTCTCTCTCGTGTGTCTCTCTCTCTCTCTCTCTCTGTCTCTCTGTCTCTCTCTCTCTCTGCCGCTCGCTTTCTGTCTGTGTCTCTCTCTCCTCTGTCTCTGTCTTCTCTCTCTCTCTATGTCTCTCTCTCTCTGCCTCTCTCTCTCTTCTCCTCCCTCTCTGCTCTCTGTCTCTCTCTGTCTCATCCCTCTCTCTCTCTCTCTCCCCTCTGTTCTCTGTCCTCTACTGTCTCTCCCTCTCTCTCTCTATCTGTCTCTGTCTCTCTGTCTCTCTCTGTCTCTCCCTCTCTCTCTCTCTCTGTCTCTCTCTCCGTGTCTCCTCTCTCTCTGTCTCTCTCCTGTTCCGTCTCTCTCTCTCTCTCTCTCTCTACTCTCTCTCTCTCTCTCTCCGTCTCTCTCTCTCTCTCTGTGTCCGCTCTATCTCTCTCTCTCTACTCTCTCTTCTATCTTATAATATATATATCTTAGATATATATCTATCTCCTCCTTTCTAACCCTTTTATCAGCAGTTAAATAAAAACTGATTTTACTTCATGTGTCATATTACAATGTGTTTGTCCTCTGCCCACTAACCCTGTCTCTTCTTCCCCGTTGTGTGTTTGCAATCGAATCCTCCCCATCATATGTCGTTATTGAAAGTTGTTTCTGGTTCCTTGCAGGAAAGTTTGACGCGCAGGCAGCGCTCTCTGTTGCCTGAGTTCGCCGAAGACGAGACGGATGTTCAGGGGACGGTCCAGCGGTATGTCGAGCCTCCTGCAGGCTAGCATCAACATTACCCCCCCCACCTCTTATGTGTTAGAGTGTGAGTGTGCAGGGAGGTGAAGGTTTGTAACACAGACAGGTTGTTTGCAGTCAGTAGTTGAGGCTGATGCCCGTGTGTGTTTGTGTACCAGCAGGGGGCAGCAGCAGCTCAGGAGCAAGCAGCCGCCGCAGGAAGACGAAGGCTTCTTCTCCAAACTAAAGAAAATGTTTAGCTGACAACAGGCTGCAGGTGGAGACATCCTCTGACCCCTGACCTCACCACCCATTCAACCATATTGTACAAATGAACCTTCTCTTCTCTCTGCAGGTAGAAAACCTCGAACCAGGTGAAGGAAGACAAATCCACCGACTGCTGCACGCTGCCTCCTCCTGTGTGGACACACACACACACACACACACACACACACAGGACTGTGGTTCAGCTCTGCAGACAGATGCTCCGCCAACACTTGGACCACACTGAGTGTCGGACAGCTTCTTCTGCAGGATGCTTCACGCCAACATGTCTCCTCGCTTCCTTCACTCGCGTCTCTTCCTCGCAGGAGAAGAAGAAATCCTTGTTTGCATATAAACATATTCAAACTGTGTGACGTGCAGCGTTTATACGTCACGCTGCAGGACAGTCGTGTTCCCTCCTGCAGAAGCCTCCTCACTCCTCGAGCAGCGATCACAGGAAGGCAGAGGACACGAGGAAGCGTGAAGTAACTGTAAAGACAACGTACACTAAACATGCAGTTCTGAGAGATGCTTTGGGAAAATAT
This sequence comes from Cottoperca gobio, assembly GCF_900634415.1. NCBI lineage: Eukaryota > Metazoa > Chordata > Actinopteri > Perciformes > Bovichtidae > Cottoperca > Cottoperca gobio. The sequence continues at coordinate 132,020 of NW_021167060.1, forward strand.
TCTAATATAATAGAGAAGAGAAGTTGTGATCACGGTTTCTCTTCTTAGTCCAGTAAGATTTATTTTGTGAATGATTCATCAACGGATGCTGAGACTTCCTGTAGTCGTATTTAGCGTCAGATGTCTTTACTTTGATTTGTTGTGAAACTGCTTAATTTAATAAATGAAGCAAATTCTTAATAAACTTTAATTTCAGACCTTTTTCTTTAGTGTGTGTGTGTGTGTGTGTGTGTGTGTGTGTGTGTGAGAGAGAGCGCCTGCAGGGGACACTATGGTAAAAGATGCTCCCTGAGCCTGTGAGGGTCACAGAACATTTGGGGTTTTCCGCCTGAGCTCAGACTCAAAGTGTCTTTAAATCATCCTGGGGGGGCTGCAGGGTGGTGGGGAGCGGTGCATGAGCACCAGGACCCTGTGTGTCTGCGTCCTCACAGTAGATGTTCGACGTGCTTTCTAAAGGATGACGATGATGCAGCAGATCTGAGTTGCTCTCTGCTTCTCAGACGCTCATAGATTTCTCCTTTAGCTGGTCAGGGAGATATTATGGGCTGGATCTATAATGTGGAGTCTTTTCCTTAATATGTCAGAAAACAGACAAGAAGGATTTTATTATGTAAAATCACAACTCACAGTCCAAGCTGAAGTCTCTAAATGTCTCTAGATGTCTCTGAATGTCTTTGACAATCTTCCCTTTTCCAAAGACTGTCGTTCCTTTTCCAGGCCCAATTTATCCCTCTCTATCTGCAACAGCAATAGCTCTTTTTCTTGCGCGAACATTAAAGCTATTGTAGGAGAACCCACATCTCACCAACATTGTCACTTGGACCCTAACCCTAACTTGGAAGAGACAGAAGATCTTGCAGGTCTCTTTATAACCTGAGCCCAGCCTGCTCAGGTGTGCTGAATCAGTGATGAGGAGATGACGAGGTCTCAGCTCCACCAATCAACCTCCTGAAACACAGCTTAAGCACACAACATGGGAAGGACAGGAAAAGGCCACCTCTGAGGCCGTCACAATGTCTTTCAACGTCTCTAAACATCTCTAAACATCTCTGAATGTCTTTAAACGTCTCTAAATGTCTTTAAAAGTCTCTGAATGTCTTTAAACGTCTCTAAATGTCTTTAAACGTCTCTGAATGTCTTTAAACATCTCTAAATGTCTCTAAACGTCTTTAAACATCTCTAAATGTCTCTAAACGTCTTTAAACATCTCTAAAAGTCTTCAAATATCTCTAAACGTCTAAACATCTCTAAATGTCTTTAACCCTTTAAACGTCTCTAAACGTCTCTAAACGTCTTTAAATGTCTCTAGAAGTCTCTGAATGTCCCTTAATGTTTCTAAACATATCTAAAAGTCTTTAAATGTCTCTAGACGTCTCTAAAAGTCTTTAAATGTCTCTAGACGTCTCTAAACGTCTTTAAATGTTTCTAAATGTCTTTGAACGTCTCTGAATGTCTTTAACCCTTTAAATGTCTCTAAATGTCTTTGAACGTCTATAAACGTCTCTAAATGTCTTTAAACATCTCTAAATGTCTCTAAACATCTCTAAAAGTCTCTGAATGTCTTTAAACGTCTCTAAAAGTCTTTAAACGTCTCTAAATGTCTCTAAACATCTCTAAATGTCTCTGAATGTCTTTAAACGTCTCTAAAAGTCTTTCAACGTCTCTAAACGTCTTTAAACATCTCTAAATGTCTCTAAAAGTCTTTAAATATCTCTAAACGTCTTTAACCCTTTAAATGTCTCTAAATGTCTCTAAATGTCTCTGCACGTCTCTGCACGTCTCTGAATGTCTTTAACTCTTTAAACGTCTTTAAACGTCTTTAAATGTCTCTAGAAGTCTCTGAATGTCTTTGAATGTCCCTTAATGTTTCTAAACATATCTAAAAGTCTTTAAATGTCTCTAAACGTCTTTAACCCTTTAAATGTCTCTAAATGTCTCTAAATGTCTCTGCACGTCTCTGCACGTCTCTGAATGTCTTTAACTCTTTAAAACGTCTGTAAATGTCTTTGAATGTCTTTAAACGTCTTTAAATGTCTCTAGAAGTCTCTGAATGTCTTTGAATGTCCCTTAATGTTTCTAAACATATCTAAAAGTCTTTAAATGTCTCTAGACGTCTCTAAACGTCTTTAAATGTTTCTAGACGTCTCTAAACGTCTTTAAATGTTTCTAAATGTCTTTGAACGTCTCTGAATGTCTTTAACCCTTTAAATGTCTCTAAATGTCTCTAAATGTCTTTGGATGTCTTTAAAACGTCTATAAACGTCTCTAAATGTCTCCAAACGTCTCTAAATGTCTTTAAACGTCACTAAACGTCTTTAAACATCTCTAAATGTCTCTAAACATCTCTAAAAGTCTCTGAATGTCTTTAAACGTCTCAAAAAGTCTTTAAACGTCTCTAAATGTCTCTGAACCTCTCTGAATGTCTTTAAATGTTTCTAAATGTCTCTGAACGTCTCTGAATGTCTTTAACTCTTTAAACGTCTCTAAATGTCTTTAACCCTTTAAATGTCTTTAAATGTCTCTAAATGTCTTTGAATGTCTTTAAACGTCTCTAAACGTCTCTAAAAGTCTCTAAAAGTCTCTGAATGTCTTTAAACGTCTCTAAAAGTCTTTAAACGTCTTTAAATGTCTCTAAATGTCTCTACATGTCTTTGAATGTCTTTAAACGTCTATAAACGTCTATAAATGTCTCTAAATGTCTCTGCACGTCTCTGAATGTCTTAAACGTCTCTAAATGTCTCTAAATGTCTCTAAACGTCTCTGAATGTCTTTAAACGTCTCTAAACGTCTTTAAGCATCTGTAAATGTCTCTAAATGTCTTTGAATGTCTTTAAACGTCTGTAAATGTCTCTAAACGTCTCTAAATGTCTCTAAATGTCTCTGAATGTCTTTGAATGTCCCTTAATATTTCTAAACATCTCTAAAAGTCTTTAAACGTCTCTAAATGTCTCCAAATGTCTTTAATCGTCTCTAAATGTCTCTAACCGTCTCTGAATGTCTTTAAACGTCTATAAACGTCTATAAATGTCTCTAAATGTCTCTGCACGTCTCTGAATGTCTTAAACGTCTCTAAATGTCTCTAAATGTCTCTAAACATCTCTAAATGTCTTTAAACGTCTCTAAACATCTCTATAAGTCTCTAAAAGTCTCTGAATGTCTTTAAACGTCTCTAAAAGTCTTTAAACGTCTTTAAATGTCTCTAAATGTCTCTGAATGTCTTTAAATGTCTTAAACGTCTCTAAATGTCTCTAAATGTCTCTAAACGTCTCTGAATGTCTTTAAACGTCTCTAAACGTCTTTAAGCATCTGTAAAAGTCTTTAAACGTCTTTAAATGTCTCTGAACGGCTCTGAATGTCTTTAACCCTTTAAATGTCTCTAAATATCTCTAAATGTCTTTGAATGTCTTTATACGTCTTTAAATGTCTCTAGACGTCTCTGAATGTCTTTGAATGTCTTTAAACATCTCTAAATGTCTCTAAATGTCTCTAAATGTCTTTAAATGTCTCTAAACGTCTCTAAATGTCTTTAAATGTCTCTAAATGTCTCTAAACATCTTTAAACATGTCTAAATGTCTCTAAACGTGTCTAGAAGTCTCTAATGTCTTTAAGCGTCTCTAAAAGTCTCTGAATGTCTTTAAATGTCTCTAAACGTCTTTAAACGTCTTTATACGTCTTTAAACATCTCAAAAGGTCTCTGAATGTCTTTATGTCTTTAAATGTCTTTATTCGTCTTTAAATGTCTCTAAATGTCTCTAAATGTCTTTGAATGTCTTTAAACATCTTTAAATGTGTCTAGAAGTCTCTGCATGTCTTTGAATGTCCCTTAATGTTTTTAAACATCTCTAAACGTCTTTAAATGTTTCTAAATGTCTCTGAACGTCTCTGAATGTCTTTAACTCTTTAAACGTCTCTAAATGTCTTTAACCCTTTAAATGTCTCTAAATGTCTCTAAATGTCTCTGAATGTCTTTAAACGTCTCTTAACGTCTTAAAGCATCTGTAATTGTCTCTAAATGTCTTTAACCCTTTAAACGTCTCTAAACGTCTCTAAATGTCTTTAAACGTCTCTAAACATCTTTAAACGTCTCTAAACGTCTCTAAAAGTCTCTAAAAGTCTCTGAATGTCTTTAAACGTCTCTAAAAGTCTTTAAACGTCTTTAAATGTCTCTAAATGTCTCTAAATGTCTCTACATGTCTTTGAATGTCTTTAAACGTCTATAAACGTCTATAAATGTCTCTAAATGTCTCTGCACGTCTCTGAATGTCTTAAACGTCTCTAAATGTCTCTAAATGTCTCTAAACATCTCTGAATGTCTTTAAACGTCTCTAAACGTCTTTAAGCATCTGTAAATGTCTCTAAATGTCTTTGAATGTCTTTAAACGTCTGTAAATGTCTCTAAACGTCTCTAAATGTCTCTAAATGTCTCTGAATGTCTTTGAATGTCCCTTAATATTTCTAAACATCTCTAAAAGTCTTTAAACGTCTCTAAATGTCTCCAAATGTCTTTAATCGTCTCTAAATGTCTCTAACCGTCTCTGAATGTCTTTAAACGTCTCTAAACGTCTTTAAACGTCTCTAAACATCACTAAAAGTCTCTGAATGTCTTTAAACGTCTCTAAAAGTCTTTAAACGTCTTTAAATGTCTCTAAATGTCTTTAAATGTCTCTGAACGTCTATGAATGTCTTTAACCCTTTAATTGTCTCTAAATGTCTCTAAATGTCTTTGAATGTCTTTAAACTTCTCTTAACGTCTCTAAATGTCTCTAAATGTCTCTGCACGTCTCTGAATGTCTTTAACCCTTTAAACGTCTCTAAATGTCACATCCCAAAAGGTCTCTGAATGTCTTTATACGTCTTTAAATGTCTCTAGACGTCTCTGAATGTCTTTGAATGTCTCTGAATGTCTTTAAACTTCACTTAACATCTCTAAATGTCTCTAAATGTCTCTAAACGTCTCTGCACGTCTTTTACTCTTTAAACGTCTCTAAATGTCTCCAAATGTCTCTAAACGTGTCTAAAAGTCTCCAAACGTCTCTGTCTCTAAATGTCTCAATGTCTCTAAATGTCTCAATGTCTCTAAATGTCTCTAAATGTCTCTAAATGTCTTTAGATGTCTCTAAATGTTTATAAATGTCTTTAAAAGTCTCTAAATGTCTTTAAACGTCTCAAAATATATTTAGCCATCTCTAAACGTCTCTAGATGTCTCTAAATATCTTTAAAAGTCTCTAAATGTTTTTAAACGTCTCTAAATGTCTTTAAAAGTCTCTAAATGTCTTTAAATGACTTTAAATGTCTCTAAATGTCTTGTTCTGTCATTTTAATATAAAACAGAGAAAAGCAGAAAATCTCCAATTTGAAGCTGAAAACTTTAAAGACTTATATAAATAAATAAATAAACGTAAAGTAAACACTTGAAGTACAAAACTCACAATTTCTTCAGATTTTGTTTTGCTCGACGACAATCATCAGTGATTAAGATTTAACACAGTTCTTAGGATGTTAAGATGTTTACTTTTAATTAAACATGTCTGAAAACATGTCATGTGATCCAAAGTGTTTCCACAAGCAGCGGCCTCGTATCGTGAAGATCTTCTGAGTGGTGCAGGAACACTTGGAGATGAGTCAGCATTTCATCACTTTGGGATTTGATGTGTTGATGTTTAGAAAACAGAATAAGTTATGTGGTTAACTTTAACATTTAGTTCTATGACATCTCGTGAGTTTCTGAAGCTTCTACGTGTTAAAAAAGTTGTTTGCTAACACACGTCTAAATGAGGCTAAATGTCTTCACGCTAACATTAGCCTCCATTAGCTTAGCGGTGGTGAAGTCATGTGACCTGCTGTAGCTCCTTTAGAGCTGAACGTTAGCTTAGCGGTGGTGAAGTCATGTGACCTGCTGTAGCTCCTTTAGAGCTGAACGTTAGCTTAGCGGTGGTGAAGTCATGTGACCTGATGTAGCTCCTTTAGAGCTGAACGTTAGCTTAGCGGTGGTGAAGTCATGTGACCTGATGTAGCTCCTTTAGAGCTGAACGTTAGCTTAGCGGTGGTGAAGTCATGTGACCTGCTGTAGCACCTTTAGAGCTGAACGTTAGCTTAGCGGTGGTGAAGTCATGTGACCTGCTGTAGCTCCTTTAGAGCTGAACGTTAGCTTAGCGGTGGTGAAGTCATGTGACCTGACGTAGCTCCTTTAGAGCTGAACGTTAGCTTAGCGGTGGTGAAGTCATGTGACCTGACGTAGCTCCTTTAGAGCTGAACGTTAGCTTAGCGGTGGTGAAGTCATGTGACCTGATGTAGCTCCTTTAGAGCTGAACGTTAGCTTAGCGGTGGTGAAGTCATGTGACCTGCTGTAGCTCCTTTAGAGCTGAACGTTAGCTTAGCGGTGGTGAAGTCATCTGACCTGCTGTAGCTCCTTTAGAGCTGAACGTTAGCTTAGCGGTGGTGAAGTCATGTGACCTGCTGTAGCTCCTTTAGAGCTGAACGTTAGCTTCTTACTTCTCACAACTGCATTTACGCTTCAAAGTGTATCTGTGCAGATTCTCCTGCTGAACAAAATGAGTAAATATCAGAAACGTTTGGTACAAGATTATTTTCTGCAATAATCCAGAATGTAATGAAACATCCTGTCAGAACCAGAGATGCCTTCAGGGTCGCACACAGAAACATGTCCCTGCAGCGCTCCATCACTGCGACTTTCAGCTTTAGTTTTAGTTTTCAGTCAATACTTCAGAATCAGAATCAGAATCATCAGACTGAAAATAAACTTCTCCAAAGGAAATGTAAACACCGGTCTGCGTACTGTAAATCATTTCGTACGAAGTTCAGAATAACTTGTCGTTGACTTGTGGAGGTGACACAGAGACATCAGTGTGACAGTTTATAAGCAGTTAAAGGTTCATGTTGTCTTATAACAACCTTTATTTAGCCCATGAAAGAGGAAACACAACACACACACACACACACACACACACACACACACACACACACACACACACACACACACACACACACTGTTACCTGCTGAATGGGAACAAGACGACTTGATTAAGTGACAGCAAAGATAATAAAAGCTAATTAAATGTTGGACAGAACCTCCAACTGAAGACATGTTCTGATCTTTACAGACCCGTGAAGACTCTCAGCTTTACAAACTGATGAAAGCTTTCGTCTGCCAATCACGTGTGACTGACAGCTGGTTGCTGGGAGTAACTGGGAAAGTAAGTTGGCCTTACGGGGAGTGATTATAGACTTCAGCGTTACAGACTCTTCTCACGGGCAACACAAAGCGTATATGTTGAGGGTCGGGGGGGCTTTGTGTTACTGTTGCAGGCTGATGGATAATTATATTATAGAACAAGACTCCCAGCTGGTGCCTGGGAGCAGCCGGTCCTGAGCCGGTCCTCCAGGATCCGGTGCCGGTCGTCCACTGAGAACAGGCTGCTGTTATTCTCAGTCTGTCCCCGCTGGGCTGTCGGGGTCTCAGGTCGCTTGAGGTTATAGAAGAGGCCTGAAGCTCTTGTGCACACAGGAACATTTATATTGAAGTTCAGAACACAAATCTTCTGGTACGAGTCATCTGCTGACTGCTGTTGGATCCAGTTCTGAGTGACTAACATGTGGTATAAATGACTATACTCTAAACCACGTATCAGTTACAAAGACTAATGTCAGACGATCACACCTTCTGTCTTTCAGTAACATCAAAGTATTTACGGCAGATAGATGATGACAGATCTGCCGCTTTATTTTCATCTTGTCGGGGGCGTCCCGGTAGCACAGGCGACCCGTATACAAAGGCTGAGTCCTCGCCACAGCGGCCCGTAGTTCGAGTCCGACCCGTGGCCATTTGCTGTATGTCGTTCCCCTTCTCTCTCCCCCCCTTTCACGATCTACACTTCTCTCTGTCATTAAAGTCGGGGCGGCTGTCGTCCGTTAATGGCAGGTTGTTGGATCGATCCTCAGCTCCTCGTGTCCTGGAAAAGAAGCTCATATTTAAGGTTTGACCTTTGACCTCCTTCTATGTTCTACATGTGATTTCTCTTCACTTGTATAAAAAGGATAAGTTGCTTTATTAACCTGCACAGAGAGAATCAGTGGGATTCATTCTGTAGCCACAACCTCCACACTCACCCCCCCGGACCAACGGAGACTGGCATCAGGACCTGTGTGTGTGTGTGTGTGTGTGTGTGTGTGTGTGTGTGTGTGAGGCTAAAGGGTAACATTGGTTCCAGCCTGTTTCCCATTTCCCCTCAATCAGAAGAACCTCTGGTCCATGTCCCCCCCCCCTCCTTCCTTCCACCCCATCATCAGCAAGGGTTCCAGATCACTGCCACATGCATGTGGGGCGACAGCGGCGTGTGTGTTTGTGTGTGTGTGTGTGTGTGTGTACGTCCATCTCTAGGGGGCGAGGACATGTTCCTCTCCTCACCGACTATCAGAAGGTCGACTCAGACTCAGATTACCAGATTGCTAAATGTTCTCCACATGGTCCCTGCAGAGCTTCAGTTCTGCAGCTCTGCACACACACACGACCTCAGACGCACATGACCTAAACACACACATGACCTCATGCCTACTAATGTTTGTCAGACGCTCCAGCTACCAGTTTGCCTGCCTGCTCTTTAGCTCTGATTAATTCTCCTGCTGTGAGAGAAGAAACATGAGGAGGATAATTATTCTATAAAACCAGCAGAATGTCACTTTAGCCAAAAACTAAATGTGCTGAAATGATTTGGAACGAGGCCAAGGCAGCTGTGTGTGTAAGTCCCGCCAAAATAAATGTGATTCACGATATTATACTGATAATAATGAAAATATGCTTAAAACTTAAAATGTCACTAAAACAAACTGGAATCACTTTACCTCATGTTTAGTTAAGAAACAAATATGTTTATTACGTCACAGAACACATTTTTAATAAGGGAATCATAACTCACAACCCTACTGAGGGTTAGCCTGTGTGCTACAGCCTGTTAGCGTGTGTGCTACAGCCTGTTAGCGTGTGTGCTACAGCCTGTTAGCCTGTGTGCTACAGTGGGTTAGCCTGTGTGCTACAGCCTGTTAGCCTGTGTGCTACAGTGGGTTAGCCTGTGTCCTACAGAGGGTTAGCCTGTGTGCTACAGCCTGTTAGCCTGTGTGCTACAGTGGGTTAGCCTGTGTGCTACAGCCTGTTAGCCTGTGTGCTACAGTGGGTTAGCCTGTGTCCTACAGAGGGTTAGCCTGTGTGCTACAGCCTGTTAGCCTGTGTGCTACAGTGGGTTAGCCTGTGTGCTACAGCCTGTTAGCCTGTGTGCTACAGTGGGTTAGCCTGTGTGCTACAGCCTGTTAGCCTGTGTGCTACAGTGGGTTAGCCTGTGTGCTACAGCCTGTTAGCCTGTGTGCTACAGTGGGTTAGCCTGTGTGCTACAGCCTGTTAGCCTGTGTGCTACAGTGGGTTAGCCTGTGTCCTACAGAGGGTTAGCCTGTGTGCTACAGTGGGTTAGCCTGTGTGCTACAGCCTGTTAGCCTGTGTGCTACAGTGGGTTAGCCTGTGTGCTACAGCCTGTTAGCCTGTGTGCTACAGTGGGTTAGCCTGTGTGCTACAGAGGGTAAGCCTGTGTGCTACAGCCTATTAGCCTGTGTGCTACAGAGGGTTAGCCTGTGTGCTACAGTGGGTTAGCCTGTGTGCTACAGAGGGTTAGCCTGTGTGCTACAGCCTTTTAGCCTGTGTGCTACAGAGGGTTAGCCTGTGTGCTACAGAGGGTTAGCTTGTGTGCTACAGCCTTTTATCCTGTGTGCTACAGAGGGTTAGCCTGTGTGCTACAGCCTTTTAGCCTGTGTGCTACAAAGGGTTAGCCTGTGTGCTACAGCCTGTTAGCCTGTGTGCTACAGTGGGTTAGCCTGTGTGCTACAGCCTGTTAGCCTGTGTGCTACAGTGGGTTAGCCTGTGTCCTACAGAGGGTTAGCCTGTGTGCTACAGCCTGTTAGCCTGTGTGCTACAGTGGGTTAGCCTGTGTGCTACAGCCTGTTAGCCTGTGTGCTACAGTGGGTTAGCCTGTGTCCTACAGAGGGTTAGCCTGTGTGCTACAGCCTGTTAGCCTGTGTGCTACAGTGGGTTAGCCTGTGTGCTACAGCCTGTTAGCCTGTGTGCTACAGTGGGTTAGCCTGTGTGCTACAGCCTGTTAGCCTGTGTGCTACAGTGGGTTAGCCTGTGTGCTACAGCCTGTTAGCCTGTGTGCTACAGTGGGTTAGCCTGTGTGCTACAGCCTGTTAGCCTGTGTGCTACAGTGGGTTAGCCTGTGTCCTACAGAGGGTTAGCCTGTGTGCTACAGTGGGTTAGCCTGTGTGCTACAGCCTGTTAGCCTGTGTGCTACAGTGGGTTAGCCTGTGTGCTACAGCCTGTTAGCCTGTGTGCTACAGTGGGTTAGCCTGTGTGCTACAGAGGGTAAGCCTGTGTGCTACAGCCTATTAGCCTGTGTGCTACAGAGGGTTAGCCTGTGTGCTACAGTGGGTTAGCCTGTGTGCTACAGAGGGTTAGCCTGTGTGCTACAGCCTTTTAGCCTGTGTGCTACAGAGGGTTAGCCTGTGTGCTACAGAGGGTTAGCTTGTGTGCTACATCCTTTTATCCTGTGTGCTACAGAGGGTTAGCCTGTGTGCTACAGCCTTTTAGCCTGTGTGCTACAAAGGGTTAGCCTGTGTGCTACAGCCTGTTAGCCTGTGTGCTACAGTGGGTTAGCCTGTGTGCTACAGAGGGTTAGCCTGTGTGCTACAGGCTGTTAGCCTGTGTGCTAGATAGATAGATAGATAGATAGATAGATAGATAGATAGATAGATAGATAGATAGATAGATGTACATTATAAATACAAATGTAAAAATACAGACTATTTATAAATAATTGCAAAAGTTGGAATCCCCCGGCCATCACTGGGAGGGGTTGTACAATCTTATGGCCAGGGGGACAAAAGAGTTCTTGAGCCTGTCTGTGGAGCAGGACAGGGACAGCAGTCTCCTGCTGAACAAGCTCCTCTGCTGGGTGAATGTGCTGTGCAGAGGGTGGTAGGCGTTGTCCAGGATGGATGACAGTTTATCAAGGGTCCTTCTCTCTGCTACTGTCACCAGGGAGTCCAGCTCTGTGCCCACTACAGAGCCAGCCCTCCTCACCAGTCTGTCCAGCCGCCCTGCGTTCCTCTTCTTGCTGCTTCCTCCCCAACACACCACAGTATAGAAGAGAGCGCTGGCCACCACAGACTGGTAGAACATCAACAGTAGTTTTTTGCATATATTGAAGGACCCCAGCCTTCTCAGGAAGTACAGACGACTCTGCCCTTTCTTATGAAGAGTGCCATATTTGCCATCCAGTCCAGCTTGTAGTCCAGCTGCAGGCCCAGATGGGGACCTGACCACCTCCACGTCGACCCCCTCCATGGACACAGGTTGCAGGTGTGGTCTGATCCTTCAGAAGTCCACCACCATCTCCTTGGTCTTGGAGGTGTTCAGCTGCAGATGGTTTGACTTGGACCACCTCACAAAGTCCTCCACCAGGCTCCTGTCCTCCCCCTCTTGTCCATTCCTGACCCAGCCGACGATCACAGTGTCATCAGTGTTTCTGCATGTGGCAGAGCTCAGAGTTGTGCTGGAAGTCAGAGGTGTAGATGGTGAACAAGATAGGGGAGAGTACGCCCTGTTGCGCTCCAGTGCTGCTGACCACAGTGTCGGACGTGCAGCCTTTCAGCCTGACATACTGTGGTCTCTCTGTGAGGTAGTCCGTGATCCATCTCACCGGATGTGAGTCCACCCTCATCTCTGTCAGCTTATCTCTCAGGAGTAGGGGCTGGATGGTGTTATATGCGCTGGAGAAATCAAAGAACATCCTTCTCACCGCGTCACTCCCCATGTCCAGGTGAGAGTCAGCCCTGTGTAACAGATAGAGGATGGAGTCATCCACGCCCACCTTCACCTGGTATGCGAACTGCAGAAGATCTTGTGCATGGCGGACCTGGGGTCTGAGGTGATGGAGCAACAGCCGCTCCATGGTCTTCATCATGTGTGAAGTCAGTGCAACTGGCCGGAAGTCATCTGGTTCCCTAGGATGTTTATTTCTGGGGACATGGATGAGACATGAAGTCTTCCAGAGAACTGGGACCCTCCCCAGCCGCAAGCTCAGGTTGAACATGCACTGAAGGGGCTCCCCGAGTTCAGCAGAACAGGCCTTTAGCATCCTTGGACACGCATACTTCAGCTCTCTGCTCACCTGATCTTTGGTGATGGTGGGGGGGAGGGGTGTTACATTATCCATGGAGATGATGGGGGGGAGGGGGGTTGCAAAGTCCCTGGAGGCAGCCTGGGTGTCGGTATTGGGGGAGGTGAGGGCAGGGGCGGGGGTGTGTAGGGAGGTGCTGGGTGGGCAGCTCCTGGCTGCAACAGCTGGGCTATCAAACCTGTTATAGATCGTGTGCATGTGACGTCACGCTTACGTCCCAACCTGTAAATTAGCCATGTTGGTTGTATATACACAACCAAGACTGCGCTCGTTCACATGTGAGTTGCTGCAACTCATTTTCTTAGTAGTTAAACATCTAAGATTGAAAGAAAATGCCAATTGTGTATAATTGTTGTAATAATGCTACTCGTGACCCAGAGAAACGGTTCTTTAGATTTCCTAAAATCATCAAAAACAACGATCCACAAAAGAGGGATGTATTGCTGTCTACCGAACGCCGTAAGCTCTGGTTTAGCAACATAACTCGTGAGGATTTAACAGAAGAAGAAGCATAATTCTCAAGTGTGTGTGGCGTCTACTTTATATCTGGTAAGAGCTCATGCTAAAGCTATGTTTTCAATGTTTACGTTAAACATTTGTGCTTCTGATATACCCGAACACTGTAAGACCTCACCTCACTCACAAACCACGGCTTGAGCGTGATTTGAGAGTGATTTACACGGGCATGGACGAGCACCCTGTCATCTAGTCATCAGTCATCAGTGGTTTGGTAAGAAGACTACCAACCCAGCCAGAAACAAAGAAATTATAAGCATCTAAGCTCTTGTACGCCTTCATTTGTGCGTTGGACGTTTGTAGCACAAGGTAGTTCACAATATCTGGATATTCAATCGGCAGTAATGAATCTAAATCCTCAATATAATCCGACGGCTTTAGCGTGTACGGGTCAAGGCAGAGTCAGAGAGTCAAAATACTTTGAAGAAGTCGGAGTTGTATTGCTGTTGATTTGTTATCCAACCAACATGGAGTCGCACGCATACGTCACACAGTTTTGTCACGTGTTTGCACACTACCTATAGAACAGAATGAGCTGGTTTGCTCTCACAGCGTCCCCTTCTGTTGTGTTGCTGCCCTTCTTCTTGCAGCCTGTGATGGTTTTAATGCCGTCCCAGACCTCCCTCATTTTGTTGTCCCGCAGCTTCTGCTCTACTTTCCTTGTATATTCCTCCTTTGCCTCTCTCAGTTGAACTTTGAGCTCCCCCTGCACGCGCTTCAGCTCTTCCCGGTCTCCCTCCTTGAATGCGCTCTTCTTCCTGTTAAGGATGTCCTTGTCATTGCTGGTAATGCAGGGCTTATTGTTAGGTAAGCAGCGTACAGATTTTATGGGAACCACAACATCCATACAGCAGTTCAGGTAGTCAGTGATACAGTGCGACACCCCCTCAATGCCATGTGGCTACAGAGGGTTAGCCTGTGTGCTCTCATGTGTTCAACCAATCACGTACCTCACTCCCGGTTTCGTGCTGGGAGAATATTGACTTTGAAATTAAGCCAAACAATTCCTTCAAAACGTCGTTCTAAGAACTACAATGGTTCGTGCTGAGCGGAAACAGTTCTTAGAACTACGACCGATATACTAAATACTGTACATACCTCCAGTCTGAAAACACCTTGTATATCAAAATGGTGACAACCGTGTGCTTATTCACAAAACACTCTCCAGTCACTGAGTATTCCTCTGGGCTGCGATGTAACACCTTTTAATGTTCTTTATGATTTGACTCTCAGTAAACTGTCAGCAACATCAACGACGATCTTGTTTATTGCTCTGGCTGCATTAAGAACATCTTCATCCTCACAGATTCATCAAACTGAGCAGCCGAGTCGTCTGGCAGCTCTCTCCGCCAGAGAAATGTATCGGGGTGGGGGTTTGATTTATGGCGGCCGCAGCGAGCCAGAGCTGTTCTGTTGGGTCAGGAACGTAACCCAATCCTCTGATTGTTCCCCTGCTGCAGGTGTGGTACTGCTCCAATCTGCTGTACATTTGTTTAACCAGGACGCTCAATTAAAACCTAATAATTTACAATGACAGATGTCTGGCAGAGAAGCAGCTGCCTGAGACTTCAGGAGAAAAGGAAAGACAGAAGATATAAATAGTTAAACGCATTGACAAGGACACAAGACTGAGAGAAGCTCCAGGCGTTTTTACTGAGACAGAAATAAACTTCAAAGTCTTTCTTCTTCACGTATTTCATGTCATTTAGTGAGAGCAGTGAACTCAAACAAAGAGGAGCTAAGAGAGTTTACAACTCTGAGACTTTGGCAGGATGCAGCAAGACAACTTAGAACAATATCGTCCTACAGAACAACAATAAGATTAAGAAGAGTTGTAATTGTGTTAATGTAAGTAATGAAGTGGAGAAGTGTCAGCTGATGTCTGTGAGTCAGTGTTTCCTTCTTCACCGTCTCCTTTAACCTAAAGAAGCTGCAACGATGCTCTTTGGATCTCAATGTGTTCTCAGAAACATGCTTAAAGCAACTGAATGCAACTTAAAGCAACTTAAAGCATCTTAAAGCAACCTAATGCAACTTAAAACAACTTAAAGCAACTTAATGCAACTTAAAGCAACTTAATGCAACTTAAAGCAACGTAAAGCAACTTAAAGCAACCTAATGCAACTTAAAACAACTTAAAGCAACTTAATGCAACTTAAAGCAACGTAAAGCAACTTAAAGCAATTTAATGCAACCTAATACAACTTAAACATATTTAAACATCACATCAGAACACTTGTAATATAAACAGTACTTTTGTTGATGTGAGTAATGAAGTGGGGAAACTTCATGCTGATATCTGTTAGTTACATGTTTGACCCTGTTCACCTGTAGTGTGTACAACATGTATGACTCTGTTCACCTGTAGTGTGTACAACATGTATGACCCTGTTCACCTGTAGTGTGTACAACATGTATGACTCTGTTCACCTGTAGTGTGTACAACATGTATGACCCTGTTCACCTGTAGTGTGTACAACATGTATGACTCTGTTCACCTGTAGTGTGTACAACATGTATGACCCTGTTCACCTGTAGTGTGTACAACATGTATGACCCTGTTCACCTGTAGTGTGTACAACATGTATGACTCTGTTCACCTGTAGTGTGTACAACATGTATGACCCTGTTCACCTGTAGTGTGTACAACATGTATGACTCTGTTCACCTGTAGTGTGTACAACATGTATGACTCTGTTCACCTGTAGTGTGTACAACATGTATGACTCTGTTCACCTGTAGTGTGTACAACATGTATGACTCTGTTCACCTGTAGTGTGTACAACATGTATGACTCTGTTCACCTGTAGTGTGTACAACATGTGTGACTCTGTTCACCTGTAGTGTGTACAACATGTATAACCCTGTTCACCTGTAGTGTGTACAACATGTATGACTCTGTTCACCTGTAGTGTGTACAACATGTATGACCCTGTTCACCTGTAGTGTGTACAACATGTATGACCCTGTTCACCTGTAGTGTGTACAACATGTATGACTCTGTTCACCTGTAGTGTGTACAACATGTATGACTCTGTTCACCTGTAGTGTGTACAACATGTATGACTCTGTTCACCTGTAGTGTGTACAACATGTATGACCCTGTTCACCTGTAGTGTGTACAACATGTATGACTCTGTTCACCTGTAGTGTGTACAACATGTATGACTCTGTTCACCTGTAGTGTGTACAACATGTATGACCCTGTTCACCTGTAGTGTGTACAACATGTATGACTCTGTTCACCTGTAGTGTGTACAACATGTATGACCCTGTTCACCTGTAGTGTGTACAACATGTATGACTCTGTTCACCTGTAGTGTGTACAACATGTATGACCCTGTTCACCTGTAGTGTGTACAACATGTATGACTCTGTTCACCTGTAGTGTGTACAACATGTATGACCCTGTTCACCTGTAGTGTGTACGACATGTATGACCCTGTTCACCTGTAGTGTGTACAACATGTATGACTCTGTTCACCTGTAGTGTGTACAACATGTATGACCCTGTTCACCTGTAGTGTGTACAACATGTATGACCCTGTTCACCTGTAGTGTGTACAACATGTATGACCCTGTTCACCTGTAGTGTGTACAACATGTATGACTCTGTTCACCTGTAGTGTGTACAACATGTATGAATGTTACAATACATATACAGAAGTTTCATGATATCTTGGTTCACCTGCAGTGTTTCCTCTTAATGCAGTTTCAGACAATGTTTTGCAGGTGACCTCTGACTTCCCACACGGTCGTTGGAGACTCTTGGAGTTCAAGTTAAACCAGTCGTGACCTTTCAGCAAAGGAAACATTTCCACGCCTGACGGCCAAATGACAGAGTTCACATCATGAAAGCAGAAAGTTGGAGTATATTTGTGCTAAAACACCTTTGTCTTAAATAATCTATTCAGAATAACACAAAGTGAATCTATTTCCATTCCAAGTAATTATAGAGCCGCGCTCTTTGCACTCTTCGTGTTCCTGTAATTAAAGACAAAGCGGGCAACGTGAGGAAGATTCCCATCCGTCGTGCGAGGCCACAGCGCTGGTTAGAGCGGCACATTGCTTCTTTCTGCCTCCAGTAATTATCACCAGGAAATGGAGGGAAGCCCAGAGCAGAAGGACGGAGGCACTGAAATAGATAAGAAGACTTTTTTTCAAAACATTAGACCTTCTTGTTCTTCGTTGAGTTTCTTTAGAGCACTTTAAGTTGCATTAAGTTGAATTAAGTTGTTTTAAGTTGCATTAAGTTGCATTAAGTTGCATTAAGTTGCTTTAAGTTGCATTAAGTTGCTTTAAGTTGCTTGAAATTGCATTAAGTTGCATCGAGTTGCTTTACGTTGCATTAAGTTGCATTAAGTTGCTTTAAGTTGCATCAAGTTGCTTTAAGTTGCATTAAGTTGCATTAAGTTGCTTTAAGTTGCATTAAATTGCTTTAAGTTGCTTTAAGTTGCATTAAGATGCTTTAAGTTGCTTTACGTTGCATTAAGTTGCATTAAGTTGCATTAAGTTGCTTTAAGTTGCTTGAAGTTGCATTAAGTTGCATGAAGTTGCATGAAGTTGCTTTAAGTTGCTTTAAGTTACTTTAAGTTGCATGAAGTTGCTTTAAGTTGCTTTAAGTTGCATTAAGTTGCATTGGGTTGCTTCAAGATGTTGTTTCTTGTTTATTTCACCCCATGCTGCTCCTTCATGTAGAAAGATTGAGTTGATTTTTTTTGTCTTCTCCAGCTCCACATTTTGGGTTGTTTTGAGTAAACTGTGCGTGGGAACTCTGTGAGCTGTACGGGGCAGTGCGGCCTTGAACGACCTTGTAACCCTCAAAGTGACCTTGTGACCTCTGACTCGCCGTGTCCTGAAGTTAGAGAGGTTAAAACTTCAGATATTTGATGTGCCATACTCATTGTAATTGTGGGTATATAAATGTGGTTTATGGTGCGGATGGATCGCTGCCAGACCGCCCCGTTAAGCTTTGTTCCTTCCTTTGTGTGCAGCAGGAGAGCGCTGCGGAAATGTTCTTCATGAAATGCTGAACGGCAACAAATATGGATTATAGCAGAATATCTGTTAGATTATGTTGTAAATATATCCTTCAATAAAATGTTACGTTTAGGCTGAAGACTGAGCGTGAGTGAGAGGAGGGGGGGATGTTTCTGTAAGCTATTAATAATAAGCACACCCCCCCCCCCACACACACACACACACAATGAGACCACATGCTGGAACAAAGTCACTTTCTTGCTAAGTTGGCGTAATGACTGCGTGTGCATCCTCCTCTGCCTTCAATGGCCGTGATGTTTAGACTGCGACTACCATGAAACAGAAAATACAAACACTCTGAGCACTTGTGATTTTAGTGTTTACCATTCGGTGTGCGTGTGTGTGTGTACGTGTGTGTGCGTGTGTGTGTGTGTGTGTGTGTGTGTTTCTTCTGTAAGGTCACTCTGAATGTCACTGGTGTAAATGGAGGGTGTGAGTGTTTCAAACTTCTCTCTGTAGATGTGATCAGAGTGTGTGTGTGTGTGTGTGTGTGTGTGTGTGTGTGTGTGTGTGTGTGTGTGTGTGTGAGTGTGTGTGAGTGTGTGTGAGAGTCTATAGAAGCAGTGGAGTTGAGGTTAAGAGGGTCCTGCTCTCTCTCTCCCCTCCTGTCACTTTTACTGCAGACACCGGCCTTAATTTGCGCTCTGTGGAGCGCCCGGCTCAACTTTTGTTTGGGTGAAATGTACACAGATGTTGACACCGCGGTGTAAACATGATGGGGCGGGGATCCAGATGGGGTCGTGTCAGGGAGGTGGGACGTGTGAGACTGCAGTTGCTCCACTTCAGGCTGACAGTATCTTTCTCAGAGACACTTTACATTCACAGTCACATGTTCACACCTGGGAGCTACTGGGCTGCTAGATGGGAAATGTTTAACTATCGTAGCCTCGGGTCTCAAATCCAGGGGGACGTGCTCATATCACGTGCACACGACTGGATTTTATGTGTGCGTATATGAAACACCTTCATTTCATTGTACGTAAGACAGAAGAGATGCATAAACAAATACGTAGAATCAAGCTGCAACCTGCAGGTCTGAAAACAGAAGCCGATACAGAAGTGCCTTAAACCTGCATTCTCATTATCGTACAAACACGATCATTATCGTACAAACATGATCATTATCGTACAAACACAATTCTTATCGTACAAACACAATCATTATCCTACAAACCCGATCATTATCGTACAAACGAGATCCTTATCGTACAAACGAGATCCTTATCGGACAAACGAGATCCTTATCGTACAAACACGATCTTTATCCTACAAACGAGATCCTTATCGTACAAACACGATCTTTATCCTACAAACGCGATCATTGTCATACAAACACGATCATTGTTGTACAAACACGATCATTATGGTACAAACACGATCCTTATGGTACAAACACGATCATTGTCGTACAAACACAATCCTTATCGTACAAACACGATCCTTATCGTAGAAACGAAATCCTTATCGGACAAACGAGATCCTTATCGTACAAACACGATCATTGTCATACAGACACGATCATTGTTGTACAAACACGATCATTGTTGTACAAACACAATCCTTATCATACAAACGAGATCCTTATCGGACAAACGAGATCCTTATCGTACAAACACGATCATTGTCATACAGACACGATCATTGTTGTACAAACACGATCATTGTCGTACAAACACAATCCTTATCATACAAACGAGATCCTTATCGGACAAACGAGATCCTTATCGTACAAACACGATCATTGTCATACAGACACGATCATTGTTGTACAAACACGATCATTGTCGTACAGACACGATCATTGTTGTACAAACACGATCCTTATGGTACAAACACGATCTTTATCGTATAAACACGATCTTTATCGTATAAACACGATCATTGTCATACAAACACTCCAGTTTGTTTACGGTCTAAAGCTTTTTGCTGGTATATGAACAGATGTGAAGCAGCATTTTATGAATGAGCAGCGTCCATCTTGAAACTTTATGAATCATTCTGTCACACAGACATTTCATTTCTCTCCGTGGATCTCTGAAGCTGAAAGATGTTGGTCACCTGACACGACACCTGACACGCCAAGAAATTAAAACTCCCTTCAAGGGAAATTCTGGTTCATGACAACTTGAGGTTTGATTTGTATAGTGCAGTTTCCATTCACATTTTATGTGATCACATGGTCTGGATGTAGGAAGTTTTCCTCTTCATCCTCCTCATCCTCTTCAGCTGCCTTCACCTCTGAAACATCTTCTTCTTCAGCCGATTCATTAATCACCTGAAGTTTTGTCTCACATGTGTAATGAGTGAAAGAGCTGCAGTGAGGCTCCACGAGACCTTGGAGGAGTGTGTGTGTGTGTGTGTGTGTGTGTGTGTCCCTCTCTGCTCTCTGTCCTGGGCTTGTTAGTCCTGTTGGGCTGCAGGTTCCAGACGTGGGGGGGGGACAGACGTCGTGTGTGTGTTTCACTGTCACATGAAAGGACCACACAGGACCCTCTACATGCACACGTCTCATGCAGAGCCTTTAAGTTTAAATTTAAGTTTAAGTTACACATCTGTGAGGAAACGCTTCAGGGGGGGGGGGGGGCTTGTTAAGTGAAACAGAAGAAGGTGGAGCTGGGGGGGGTGCTCTGGTGATGTGTTATAAATATGGTCACTTGAAAAAGTCTTTATTATTTATTTATCAACTGTTCTAGAATCATCTCTACAAGAACACCATCATCCAGATGAACCAGGAGACGTTGTGACGAGTCAGCTGATCTCACGCGAGCTTTGTTATTTATTTATTCATCTTGTGTGAGTTTGTAAACACATCTTATTTACTTCACTTCATTGATTCTTCTCTGACGAGGCCGCAGAGAAAATACAGTTTTCTTCAAGAGTTGAAGGAAACACGAGAAGAACAGTTTTAAACTCCTCGTTGTTGGAACCTTCCTATAAGAACATAAAGAGATGTGTGGAAATGCTTTGAACAAAGAACACGCAAAAGTAAATAACTTGACGTCGAGATGAAAGAAAGGATGAGGGGGGGACGTGTTGCATACTGGACACAGAGGGGGGGGTATTTTCCTCTGGTGTTGTAACAGCTGTGTCCTCACTAACACGTCGCTGCTCCGAGCCCTCGTGTGATACACGTGCTGAGGATCCCGAGCATCAGATGTTTACACACATGTTAATGGAGCGTGCAGCGGCTGCGTGTTAATTACTCACCGCGATCCTGAAGAAGGACGTCAGGAGGAGACGCAGAGTCAACTCCCTGAACTGCGTCTGCAGCTCAAACTATGGCCTCAGAGGCGGTGCACAACATGCACAACATGCACAAAATGCACAACATGCACAACATGCATTACTTCATAAGTATAGACGCAGCCTGCGACCCTCGACTCCACCAGCAGACACCGTGTTACAGAACAAAGTGGAGATTTGCAGGAGAGCCGCAGCTCTGATGACGCAGGTCACGTGCGACGCATCAGGATGCATCCGACCACGACACATATGTGCAAGTAGTTTGAGGGATCAGACGCAAACACGCAGATAAAGTGCCCTCTGGTACGGCTTTGAACAGGCAGTAATACGTGATGCAGGGCCGTGTAGGACCGCGTGCAGCTGATGTTACGGATAAACAGTGCAGCAGTGTTGTTGCTACAGTGATACACCAAACACTTCCCAGCTCAGCTCGTCCTCCTGTTAGGGAGATCTTGAACTTCCTCTTTCCAGTCGGCCATAAACTCCAGGACACAACGAGTTCTCACAGCCTTTAACAAGAGCTGAGAGTTTACGACGCCTCTGCTCCACGAGCTATCGTGCTGTTTGCTTCGCCCACATAATCCAGGTTTCATGTGACGCCGGACCTCACGCAGGAGAGGAGGGAGAGGAGCCTCTCTGTGTGACGTTTGTGTTGCACACACGTCTGCAGGACGGATCATTTGAAAGAGGAACTCTTCTGTGGTGCTGCAAATGTTGTACTATTATTATGTTTATTGTTTTCTTCTGTTCCTGTTGATGTTTGCTTTGTATTGAATATTAAATATTAAATGTGCTTTACAAATAAAGTTTGACTTTCAAAGCTGTGAGTGATCTTTGTGTTTGTGCTCCAGCAGGAGACTCCTCTGTAACATCCAGCAGGAGGAGACTCCTCTGTAACATCCAGCAGGAGGAGACTCCTCTGTAACATCCAGCAGCAGGAGACTCCTCTGTAACATCCAGCAGGAGGAGACTCCTCTGTAACATCCAGCAGGAGGAGACTCCTCTGTAACATCCAGCAGCAGGAGACTCCTCTGTAACATCCAGCAGGAGGAGACTCCTCTGTAACATCCAGCAGGAGACTCCTCTGTAACATCCAGCAGGAGGAGACTCCTCTGTAACATCCAGCAGGAGGAGACTCCTCTGTAACATCCAGCAGGAGGAGACTCCTCTGTAACATCCAGCAGGAGACTCCTCTGTAACATCCAGCAGGAGGAGACTCCTCTGTAACATCCAGCAGGAGACGACTCCTCTGTAACATCCAGCAGGAGGAGACTCCTCTGTAACATCCAGCAGCAGGAGACTCCTCTGTAACATCCAGCAGGAGGAGACTCCTTGTAACATCCAGCAGGAGGAGACTCCTCTGTAACATCCAGCAGGAGTAGACTCCTCTGTAACATCCAGCAGGAGGAGACTCCTCTGTAACATCCAGCAGCAGGAGACTCCTCTGTAACATCCAGCAGGAGGAGACTCCTCTGTAACATCCAGCAGGAGGAGACTCCTCTGTAACATCCAGCAGCAGGAGACTCCTCTGTAACATCCAGCAGGAGGAGACTCCTCTGTAACATCCAGCAGGAGGAGACTCCTCTGTAACATCCAGCAGGAGACTCCTCTGTAACATCCAGCAGGAGGAGACTCCTCTGTAACATCCAGCAGCAGGAGACTCCTCTGTAACATCCAGCAGGAGGAGACTCCTCTGTAACATCCAGCAGGAGGAGACTCCTCTGTAACATCCAGCAGCAGGAGACTCCTCTGTAACATCCAGCAGGAGGAGACTCCTCTGTAACATCCAGCAGGAGGAGACTCCTCTGTAACATCCAGCAGCAGGAGACTCCTCTGTAACATCCAGCAGGAGGAGACTCCTCTGTAACATCCAGCAGGAGACTCCTCTGTAACATCCAGCAGGAGGAGACTCCTCTGTAACATCCAGCAGGAGGAGACTCCTCTGTAACATCCAGCAGGAGGAGACTCCTCTGTAACATCCAGCAGGAGGAGACTCCTCTGTAACATCCAGCAGGAGACTCCTCTGTAACATCCAGCAGGAGGAGACTCCTCTGTAACATCCAGCAGGAGACGACTCCTCTGTAACATCCAGCAGGAGGAGACTCCTCTGTAACATCCAGCAGCAGGAGACTCCTCTGTAACATCCAGCAGGAGGAGACTCCTTGTAACATCCAGCAGGAGGAGACTCCTCTGTAACATCCAGCAGGAGTAGACTCCTCTGTAACATCCAGCAGGAGGAGACTCCTCTGTAACATCCAGCAGCAGGAGACTCCTCTGTAACATCCAGCAGGAGGAGACTCCTCTGTAACATCCAGCAGGAGGAGACTCCTCTGTAACATCCAGCAGCAGGAGACTCCTCTGTAACATCCAGCAGGAGGAGACTCCTCTGTAACATCCAGCAGCAGGAGACTCCTCTGTAACATCCAGCAGGAGGAGACTCCTCTGTAACATCCAGCAGGAGGAGACTCCTCTGTAACATCCAGCAGGAGACTCCTCTGTAACATCCAGCAGGAGGAGACTCCTCTGTAACATCCAGCAGCAGGAGACTCCTCTGTAACATCCAGCAGGAGGAGACTCCTCTGTAACATCCAGCAGGAGGAGACTCCTCTGTAACATCCAGCAGCAGGAGACTCCTCTGTAACATCCAGCAGGAGGAGACTCCTCTGTAACATCCAGCAGGAGGAGACTCCTCTGTAACATCCAGCAGCAGGAGACTCCTCTGTAACATCCAGCAGGAGGAGACTCCTCTGTAACATCCAGCAGGAGACTCCTCTGTAACATCCAGCAGGAGGAGACTCCTCTGTAACATCCAGCAGGAGACGACTCCTCTGTAACATCCAGCAGGAGGAGACTCCTCTGTAACATCCAGCAGCAGGAGACTCCTCTGTAACATCCAGCAGGAGGAGACTCCTTGTAACATCCAGCAGGAGGAGACTCCTCTGTAACATCCAGCAGGAGTAGACTCCTCTGTAACATCCAGCAGGAGGAGACTCCTCTGTAACATCCAGCAGCAGGAGACTCCTCTGTAACATCCAGCAGGAGGAGACTCCTCTGTAACATCCAGCAGGAGGAGACTCCTCTGTAACATCCAGCAGCAGGAGACTCCTCTGTAACATCCAGCAGGAGGAGACTCCTCTGTAACATCCAGCAGGAGGAGACTCCTCTGTAACATCCAGCAGGAGACTCCTCTGTAACATCCAGCAGGAGGAGACTCCTCTGTAACATCCAGCAGCAGGAGACTCCTCTGTAACATCCAGCAGGAGGAGACTCCTCTGTAACATCCAGCAGGAGGAGACTCCTCTGTAACATCCAGCAGGAGGAGACTCCTCTGTAACATCCAGCAGGAGGAGACTCCTCTGTAACATCCAGCAGGAGACTCCTCTGTAACATCCAGCAGGAGACTCCTCTGTAACATCCAGCAGGAGGAGACTCCTCTGTAACATCCAGCAGGAGGAGACTCCTCTGTAAAATCCAGCAGCAGGAGACTCCTCTGTAACATCCAGCAGCAGGAGACTCCTCTGTAACATCCAGCAGCAGGAGGAGACTCCTCTGTAACATCCAGCAGCAGGAGACTCCTCTGTAACATCCAGCAGCAGGAGGAGACTCCTCTGTAACATCCAGCAGCAGGAGACTCCTCTGTAACATCCAGCAGCAGGAGACTCCTCTGTAACATCCAGCAGGAGGAGACTCCTCTGTAACATCCAGCAGCAGACTCCTTTGTAATATCCAGCAGGAGGAGACTCCTCTGTAACATCCAGCAGCAGGAGACTCCTCTGTAACATCCAGCAGGAGGAGACTCCTCTGTAACATCCAGCAGGAGGAGACTCCTCTGTAACATCCAGCAGGAGGAGACTCCTCTGTAACATCCAGCAGCAGGAGACTCCTCTGTAACATCCAGCAGGAGGAGACTCCTCTGTAACATCCAGCAGGAGACTCCTCTGTAACATTCAGCAGGAGGAGACTCCTCTGTAACATCCAGCAGGAGACTCCTTTGTAACATCCAGCAGGAGGAGACTCCTCTGTAACATCCAGCAGGAGACTCCTCTGTAACATCCAGGAGGAGACTCCTCTGTAACATCCAGCAGCAGGAGACTCCTCTGTAACATCCAGCAGGAGGAGACTCCTCTGTAACATCCAGCAGGAGACTCCTCTGTAACATCCAGCAGCAGGAGACTCCTCTGTAACATCCAGCAGGAGGAGACTCCTCTGTAACATCCAGCAGGAGACTCCTCTGTAACATCCATCAGGAGGAGACTCCTCTGTAACATCCAGCAGGAGACTCCTCTGTAACATCCAACAAGAGACTCCTCTGTAACATCCAGATCCAGCAGGAGGAGACTCCTCTGTAACATCCAGCAGGAGACTCCTCTGTAACATCCAGATCCAGCAGCAGGAGACTCCTTTGTAACATCCAGCAGGAGACTCCTCTGTAACATCCAGCAGGAGGAGACTCCTCTGTAACATCCAGCAGGAGGAGACTCCTCTGTAACATCCAGCAGGAGGAGACTCCTCTGTAACATCCAGCAGGAGACTCCTCTGTAACATCCAGCAGGAGGAGACTCCTCTGTAACATCCAGCAGGAGACTCCTCTGTAACATCCAGCAGGAGACTCCTCTGTAACATCCAGCAGGAGGAGACTCCTCTGTAACATCCAGCAGCAGGAGACTCCTCTGTAACATCCAGCAGGAGACTCCTCTGTAACATCTAACAGGAGGAAACTCCTCTGTAACATCCAGCAGGAGGAGACTCCTCTAGGAACTTTCACTCTTTCATCACCTCGTCCTCACGTTCACCTCACCTGCCTACTTCAATCACTGTCGCACCACAGAAGAAGAGTACACACACACACACAACATTGACATTGACTACATTTGTGTCTTTGTGGTCATTTTGCATCACTTCCTGGTTGGTCCATGTCTCTGTGACACTTCAGGTCTGTGCCTTCTACAGTCAGCAGTAAAAGGTAGTGAGAGGAGTGTGTGAGCCCAAAACGTCTGGCTTTAGATTTTGATTACATTCTGTGTGTGTGTGTGTGTGTGTGTGTGTGTGTGTGTGTGAGTGCGTGTGTGTGTGTGTGTCCGTGTGCGTATGTCCGTGTGCGTGTGTGTATGTGCGTGTGAGTGTGTGTGCGTGTGTGTGTGTGTGCCTGTGTGTATGGGTGTGTGTGTCTGTTTGTGTGTGTGTGTGCATGTGTGTGTGTGCGTGTGTGTGTGCGTGTGTGTGTGTCCGTGTGTGTGTGTGTCCGTGTGTGTGTACGTGTTTATGTGTGTGCTTGTGTGTGTGTGTGGGTGCGTGTGTGTGTGTGCCTGTGTGGATGTGGGTGTCCGTGTGTCTGTGTGTGTGTCCGTGTGTGTGTGTGTGTTTGTATGTGTGTGCGTGTGTGTGTGTGTGTGTGTGTCAGTGTGTGTGTTTACACTGGGCGTTCACACGTTAACAAGACTGTTGCTACGACTGATCCAACTCATTTCCTCTCCACAAAGACTCATCATCTGTCATCTGAAAGGCGTGGGCTGATCGTGTGTGTCTACTTTAAACTGTGTGTGTGTGTGTATATACATCATGTCCATATTTTGATGACTGCATGGGGTCACAGCTGTCAGATTTGCAAAGCAGAAGTTTCAGTAGTTGAGAAAATAATTGTTTTATTTAGTTTTGGATTTTTATGATTAATTAGCAAAAGAAAACTTCGAGCCACATCACAAGTTCAGGAGTTAGAAGTGTGTAAAGCTGTGAAGCTCTCTGAGGCTCCGTCTACACAGGTTATTGATGACTCATACTTTCCTCTACGTACGCAAACAGACCTTCAGGTCACTTCTAAGGTTAAACTCCCTTTGTCTCCGTGTGGACGTGCTGTTTGTTTCTTTGTGTGACGAGCCCACATCAGAAACAACAACATGCTGGACGTCGTGTTGTACGTCGCGTTGTACGTCGTGTTGTACGTCGCGTTGTACGACGCGTTGTACGTCTTGTTGTGCGTTTTGTTGTACGTTTTGTTGTACGTTTTGTTGTACGTTGTGTTGTACGTCACGTTGTACGTCGCGTTGTACGTCTCGTTGCACGTTGTGAAACTTGGTGGAAGGGAGCAGCGCGGGCCGAGGAAGAAGTCATACAAGTTTGGAGCGGATTCGAATCACGGGGCGGATCTTTGCTGCATCCATGTGCTGTCAGAATACTACAAAAGTAGTTCCCCTCAAGTCGGAACAAGAACTCCGAACAGTTTAAACGCTCTGCGCTCTGCAACACAACGTCTTCGTAGCGTCTGTGTTGTTTCCACGACTTAAAGCTCGTGACACACCGAAGTCTGAAGAACCAACTCCCAACTCTGGAAAGTGGACCGTCTGAGAAGCTCACTGAGCACACTCAAACTCTTCTTCTGTGGTTGATCTCACCGTCCAGCCCCGCAGCAGCGTAACGTTCCCATCACTGATAAACACGTGATTCTGCCGAGTCGTTAGGAATAAATGCAGATTGGAAGAGTTCACGCTGAAGACGGGAGCCAGATGTTCTGGGGTTTTTGTCCAGTGGGAATCCAGCGAGGAAACACTTTGCATATAAAAACAAATAAGTGTGGAAAGCGGATGCTGATGACTTGTTTCTTCACGTTTCCCCGGCCGCTCGCTGAAGGAGAGGAGCCATGTGACTGCAGGAACAACAGGAGGGAAAACTTCTCCGTGAAACGCATCCAGAGAAGTTCAATTAGTGGTTTCACCAAAACAATGTCCGGACCAGTGTTCACATGGTGCTCAGCGGTCTGACGGAGCTGAACCTCCGCTCATCACTTTCCTGTTTCCTTCCCCGCTGGATGTTGTTGAGGTCGTGTTCTGTGGTTTCAAACATGAGACCCTTCAGACCATCATCACTCTCTGTTTCCACTTTCTGCTTCCATCTCTCCCTTTTTGTGTTTTTCTCACATTCTTAAATGTTTATTTCTCCGATGATCTGTTGAAGTTATGAAGGAGCTTTTAAATGATTGTTGTGGAAACTTTACTGGAATCATTTCAAAGTAACTCTAAAATAAATCCTATTAAAGTGACTTCAGCTGCATCTTTCAAATGATGCAGTCGCACTTACATACACCAAACTTTCCACTTTCATTCCTCTCTATATTCTGAAGCTTTGTGCAGAGGGCTTTGTTCACATGTCACTCACAGCTCATGTTATACACGCTACACTCACTACATGCAGGAGATGCACTAAGTTCTGTGTGCTGACAGGATTTAGTGATTTATGGAGTGATACAAAGACAGATCCAGAATCTGTACAAACCTTTGACATGTGAACAACATGAAACACTTTGAACCTGCTTCATCCAGACTTCACTTTGTATCTGGACATGCAGCACATCTTTAATAACATATTAAATCACAACATCTCAGTGAACTTGTAATATAAAGTATAACTCTGTTAATGTGAGTGATGAAGTGGAGTTTCTTGATATCTGTGAGTTACATGTTACGTTTCACTTGATCGCCTTGTGGGTGTTTGTTCTCTCCTGTTGAACATCTTTGTCTCTCTGTAGAATCTCTCCGATGACCCTGAGTCGTGTTGAGGGTTCTGTTCCAACAGCTGAAAGACAACACCGGTGAGAAAGCAGCTTCGGCCGCAGCAGCTCAGACGCACTCACACAAGCAAGTATCTTTAGCAGCTTAAGAAGAAATACAGCCTGGAATTTACCTCAGCTCACTTTAGTGTTCAGGGATGTTTCCCTCTCTCTCTCACACACACACACACACACGCACGCACATTGCTAACCAAGCTAACTAGCACTAGCGTTAGCTGGTAACTTAGCATTAGCTCTCGTCCAGATAATGTCCCTCCTCCACAGACAGCTGACCACACAGTGACTGCTTCCTCTTCTCATAAACATCTCATGGGTAAGAATGTTTTACATATATTGAAATAAAGTGTTGAACATAAATGTGTCTTTGTCACATTGGAGATGAGCCGACAGATCATTACTGTGTAATATTAATGTAATAAAGATATTCACAGATCTCAGGGATGTTGTGATCAGATGTCCACATGTTTCCACTGCTGACAAAAGGAGAACGGCATTTTTTAAACAAACAAGATATAATTAGATTGAAAAGTTTTTCTATTTGGACAGACTCCCTGTTTCCAGTCTTCGTGCTAAGCTAACCTGTAGCTAAGCTAACCTGTAGCTAAGCTAACCTGTAGCTTCATACTTACCGTAAAGACGTCTCATCGGCCAACTTTTCATTTAGAAGTTAAAACGTTTCTTGTTTTCTTCTGGAGTTTTGTGTCTGATTGCAAATCATTACCAGCTGTGTGAAAGTAACTATACGGTAAGTAACACACACACACGCACACACACACGGACACGCACACACACACACACACACACACACACACACACACACACACACACACACACACACACTCTCTCCTTATCCAACAATAACACGGCTGGCCTTGACTCACTCCTTCCTCTCTTCGTCTCCACCTTTCGGGACTTTCCCTCCTCCTTCGCTCCCAACGCGTCCTGGTTTATGATAAATCTCCCCCCCCCATCTCTCCCCCGTCTTCATCACCCCCTTCCCCAACCTCATAGGTCATTCATAATCTGCGTGTTGGAGCTATCAACTAAACTAATACATGTATCAGTCGTGCTCGACCAACAGCTTGAAAGATATTTATTTAGAGGGTCTGAAAAAGAAAATGTCCGCTCAGCTCTTGGCAGGATTAAATCAAATCTGTCCAACTGAATTTACAGCCCAGAGCGTTTTTCTTCCCAAAAGCAACACGTTGTGGGTGGAGGCTCTTAACCTGTCTGCCTCTAAATATATTACATATATATATATATATATATATATATATATATATATATATATATGCTGAAGACAAATAAACTCCGACTCCACTTGATTCTGTTTCAAGATCGTTTTTTATGTATTTAAGAAACTTCTTACATTAGTTGAATTACTCTCTACATTATTCTGACAATAAACAGTAACAAGTGGATTCTTCTTTAGACACGCTGAGTGTTTCTGGATAATAAAGAACATTTAGTTTATTCCTGCCGGCTTCTCCAATGTTACTACTCAAGCTTTAATGTTTTTACAAAAATCTTTTTATTTTTATTTCATGCAGGCAAATAAAACAAAACAAAAAACAATTTGTCAGAAAATCCAGATAATAAGAGACATTAAATACTAAAATGAACACAGACCGCAAAGAGATAAATAAAATAAAATGAAGATGTTTTAATGAACACTTTTATGTGACGCTCCTGTACAAACTCATATAACGTTCTGTAGCCACTGGAGTCATTATAATAACATTTAATTTATATATCGACACATGTAGATACACAAGATGATTATGTCACATGTTATATCAGCTTTTAATGACACTGCGTAGATAACACACTGTTGTTTTATCCCAGTTGAAATGTCTTAATTTAGACAAGGTGAAGGGTGAGTGTGTGTGTGTGTGTGTGAGTGTGTGTGTGTGTGTGTGTGTGTGTGTGTGTGTGTGTGTGCGTGTCCGTGTGTGTGTGCGTGTGTGTGTGTGTGTGCGTGTGTGGCTCCCTCCCAGATAGATCGTGGGAAGATGCCGCTGCCTGAAAACAGAAATAAATAAATAAACAAATTGACTATAAGTAGCTGCAGATCAGGAGGAGACTCGTTTGTTAGGGTTTGTATTTCTGATTCTCTGCAGTTCATCTACTCGTACTACACAATACACACACACTTACACACACTTACACACACACTTACAGACACACTTACAAACTTACACAGAGACTTACACACCTACACACACACAGACTTACACACACACTTACACACACACTTACAGACACACCTACACACAGACTTACAGACACACTTACACACAGACGATCAGCACCACTAGTTCAGTTAGTTTCTGTGCTCCAGCCTGTTGGACTTGTCCTGTATTGCCCTTTTTAAGACAAGTCTGGTGGTAGTGATGCGGGATTGTTGTTTGTTTATTGTGTGATTGTTGTTTGATTGTTGTGTTATTGTTGTTTGATTGTTGTGTGATTGTTGTTTGTTTGTTGTGTGATTGTTGTTTGATTGTTGTGTGATTGTTGTTTGATTGTTGTGTGATTGTTGTTTGATTGTTGTTTGATTGTTGTTTGTTTGTTGTGTGATTGTTGTTTGATTGTTGTAAGATTGTTGTTTGTTTGTTGTGTGATTGTTGTGTGATTGTTGTTTGATTGTTGTGTGATTGTTGTTTGATTGTTGTTTGATTGTTGTGTGATTGTTGTGTGATTGTTGTTTGATTGTTGTGTGATTGTTGTTTGATTGTTGTGTGTTTGTTGTGTTATTGTTGTTTGATTGTTGTGTGATTGTTGTTTGTTTGTTTTGTGATTGTTGTTTGTTTGTTGTGTGATTGTTGTTTGATTGTTGTGTGATTGTTGTTTGATTGTTGTGTGATTGTTGTTTGATTGTTGTTTGATTGTTGTGTGATTGTTGTTTGATTGTTGTGTGGTTGTTGTTTGATTGTTGTGTGTCTGTTGTGTTATTGTTGTTTGATTGTTGTGTGATTGTTGTTTGTTTGTTGTGTGATTGTTGTTTGATTGTTGTGTGATTGTTGTTTGATTGTTGTTTGATTGTTGTTTGTTTGTTGTGTGATTGTTGTTTGATTGTTGTGTGATTGTTGTGTGATTGTTGTTTGATTGTTGTGTGTTTGTTGTGTTATTGTTTTGTGATTGTTGTTTGTTTGTTGTTTGTTTGTTGTGTGATTAATGGTTGATTGTTGTGTGATTGTTGTTTGATTGTTGTTTGATTGTTGTTTGATTGTTGTTTGATTGTTGTTTGATTGTTCTTTGTTTGTTGTGTGATTGCTGTGTGATTGTTGTTTGATTGTTGTTTGATTGTTGTTTGATTGTTGTTTGATTGTTGTTTGATTGTTGTTTGATTGTTGTGTCTTTCCTTAGACCCTCTGTCTAGACTCTCTGTCCTTAGACTCTCTGTCCTTACACCCTCTGTCTTTAGACCCTCTGTCCTTACACCCTCTGTCCTTTCACCCTCTGTCTTCAGACCCTCTGTCCTTAGACCCTCTGTCCTTAGACCCTTTGTCCTTATACTCTCTGTCCTTACACCCTCTGTCCTTAGACTCTCTGTCCTTACACCCTCTGTCCTTACACCCTATATCCTTAGACCCTCTGTCTTTAGACCCTCTGTCCTTAGACCCTCTGTCCTTAGACTCTCTGTCCTTACACCCTCTGTCTTTAGACCCTCTGTCCTTAGACTCTCTGTCTTTACACCTTCTTTCTTTAGACCCTCTGTCCTTCCACCCTCTGTCTTTAGACCCTCTGTCCTTAGACCCTCTGTCATTAGACCCTCTGTCGAAACTCTCTGACCTTAGACCCTTTGTCCTTAGACTCTGTCCTTACACCCTCTCTCCTTACACCCTCTATCCTTAGACCCTCTGTCATTACACCCTCTGTCCTTACAACCTCTGTCCTTAGACCCTCTGTCTTTAGACCCTCTGTCCTTAGACTGTCTGTCCTTAGACTGTCTGTCCTTACACCATCTGTTTTTAGACCCTCTGTCCTTAGACCCTCTGTCTTTAGACTCTCTGTCCTTAGACTGTCTGTCCTTACACCATCTGTTTTTAGACCCTCTGTCCTTAGACCCTCTGTCATTAGACCCTCTGTCTAGACCCTCTGACCTTAGACCCTCTGTCCTTAGACTCTCTGTCCTTACACCCTCTGTCCTTACACCCTCTGTCTTTAGACCCTCTGTCCTTTCACCCTCTGTCTTTAGACCCTCTGACCTTAGACCCTCTGTCCTTAGACTCTCTGTCCTTACACCCTCTGTCCTTAGACTCTCTGTCCCTACACCTTCTGTCTTTAGACCCTTTGTCCTTAGACCCTCTGTCTTTAGACCCTCTGTCATTAGACTGTCTGTCCTTACACCCTCTGTTCTTACACCCTCTGTCTTTAGACCCTCTGTCCTTTCACCGTCTGTCCTTAGACCCTCTGTCTTTAGACTCTCTGTCCTTACACCCTCTGTCTTTAGACCCTCTTTCCTTAAACTCTCTGTCCTTAGTCCCTCTGTCTAGACCCATTGTCCTTATACCCTCTTTCCTTAGACCCTCTGTCATTACACCCTCTGTCTAAAGACCTTCTGTCCTTACACCCTCTGTCCTTACACCCTCTGTCCTTAGACCCTCTGTCATTTCACCCTCTGTCTTCAGACCCTCTGTCCTTAGACCCTCTGTCCTTACACCCTCTGGCTTTAGACCCTCTATCCTTACACCCTCGGTCCTTACACCCTCTGTC
This sequence comes from Cottoperca gobio, assembly GCF_900634415.1. Classification (NCBI taxonomy): domain Eukaryota; kingdom Metazoa; phylum Chordata; class Actinopteri; order Perciformes; family Bovichtidae; genus Cottoperca; species Cottoperca gobio. The sequence goes on from NW_021167060.1 coordinate 165,334, forward strand.
TTTAGACCCTCTTTTCTTACACCCTATGTCCTTAGACCCTCTGTCCTTAGATCCTCTGTCCTTAGACTCTCTGTCCTTACACCGTCTGTCCTTACACCCTCTGTCCTTACACCCTCTGTCCTTACACCCTCTATCCTTAGACCCTCTGTCATTAGACCCTCTGTCCTTAGACCCTCTGTCCTTAGACTCTCTGTCCTAACACCCTCTGTCCTTTCACCCTCTGTCTTAAGACCCTCTGTCATTACACCCTATGTCCTTACACCCTCTGTCCTTAGACCCTCTGTCATTACACCCTCTGTCTTTAGACTCTCTGTCCTTACACCCTCTGTCCTTACACCCTCTGTCTTCATACTCTCTGTCCTTAGACCCTCTGTCCTTAGACCCTCTGTCCTTATACTCTCTGTCCTTACACCCTCTGTCCTTACACCCTCTGTCCTTACACCCTCTTTCTTTAGACCCTCTGTCCTTAGACCCTCTGTCTTTAGACCCTCTGTCCTTAGACCCTCTGTCATTAAACCCTCTGTCCTTACACCCTCTGTCTTAAGACCCTCTGTCATTACACCCTATGTCCTTACACCCTCTGTCCTTAGACCCTCTGTCATTACACCCTCTGTCTTTAGACTCTCTGTCCTTACACCCTCTGTCCTTACACCCTCTGTCTTCATACTCTCTGTCCTTAGACCCTCTGTCCTTAGACCCTCTGTCCTTATACTCTCTGTCCTTACACCCTCTGTCCTTACACCCTCTGTCCTTACACCCTCTTTCTTTAGACCCTCTGTCCTTAGACCCTCTGTCTTTAGACCCTCTGTCCTTAGACCCTCTGTCATTAAACCCTCTGTCTAGACTCTCTGACCTTAGACCCTTTGTCCTTAGACTCTGTCCTTACACCCTCTCTCCTTAGACCCTCTGTCCTTAGACCCTCTGTCCTTACACCCTATATCCTTAGACCCTCTGTCTTTAGACCCTCTGTCATTAGACCCTCTGTCTTTAGACCCTCTGTCTTTAGACCCTCTGTCCTTAGACTCTCTGTCCTTATACCCTCTGTGTTTAGACCCTCTGTCCTTTCACCCTCTGTCTTTAAACCCTCAGTCCTTAGACCCTCTGTCTTTAGACCCTCTGTCCTTTCACCCTCTGTCTTTAGACCCTCTGACCTTAGACCCTCTGTCCTTAGACTCTCTGTCCTTACACCCTCTGTCCTTAGACTCTCTGTCCCTACACCTTCTGTCTTTAGACCCTTTGTCCTTAGACCCTCTGTCTTTAGACCCTCTGTCATTAGACTGTCTGTCCTTACACCCTCTGTTCTTACACCCTCTGTCTTTAGACCCTCTGTCCTTTCACCGTCTGTCCTTAGACCCTCTGTCTTTAGACTCTCTGTCCTTACACCCTCTGTCTTTAGACCCTCTTTCCTTAAACTCTCTGTCCTTAGTCCCTCTGTCTAGACCCATTGTCCTTATACCCTCTTTCCTTAGACCCTCTGTCATTACACCCTCTGTCTAAAGACCTTCTGTCCTTACACCCTCTGTCCTTACACCCTCTGTCCTTAGACCCTCTGTCATTTCACCCTCTGTCTTCAGACCCTCTGTCCTTAGACCCTCTGTCCTTACACCCTCTGGCTTTAGACCCTCTATCCTTACACCCTCGGTCCTTACACCCTCTGTCTTTAGACCCTCTTTTCTTACACCCTATGTCCTTAGACCCTCTGTCCTTAGATCCTCTGTCCTTAGACTCTCTGTCCTTACACCGTCTGTCCTTACACCCTCTGTCCTTACACCCTCTGTCCTTACACCCTCTATCCTTAGACCCTCTGTCATTAGACCCTCTGTCCTTAGACCCTCTGTCCTTAGACTCTCTGTCCTAACACCCTCTGTCCTTTCACCCTCTGTCTTAAGACCCTCTGTCATTACACCCTATGTCCTTACACCCTCTGTCCTTAGACCCTCTGTCATTACACCCTCTGTCTTTAGACTCTCTGTCCTTACACCCTCTGTCCTTACACCCTCTGTCTTCATACTCTCTGTCCTTAGACCCTCTGTCCTTAGACCCTCTGTCCTTATACTCTCTGTCCTTACACCCTCTGTCCTTACACCCTCTGTCCTTACACCCTCTTTCTTTAGACCCTCTGTCCTTAGACCCTGTGTCTTTAGACCCTCTGTCCTTAGACCCTCTGTCATTAAACCCTCTGTCCTTACACCCTCTGTCTTAAGACCCTCTGTCATTACACCCTATGTCCTTACACCCTCTGTCCTTAGACCCTCTGTCATTACACCCTCTGTCTTTAGACTCTCTGTCCTTACACCCTCTGTCCTTACACCCTCTGTCTTCATACTCTCTGTCCTTAGACCCTCTGTCCTTAGACCCTCTGTCCTTATACTCTCTGTCCTTACACCCTCTGTCCTTACACCCTCTGTCCTTACACCCTCTTTCTTTAGACCCTCTGTCCTTAGACCCTCTGTCTTTAGACCCTCTGTCCTTAGACCCTCTGTCATTAAACCCTCTGTCTAGACTCTCTGACCTTAGACCCTTTGTCCTTAGACTCTGTCCTTACACCCTCTCTCCTTAGACCCTCTGTCCTTAGACCCTCTGTCCTTACACCCTATATCCTTAGACCCTCTGTCTTTAGACCCTCTGTCATTAGACCCTCTGTCTTTAGACCCTCTGTCTTTAGACCCTCTGTCCTTAGACTCTCTGTCCTTATACCCTCTGTGTTTAGACCCTCTGTCCTTTCACCCTCTGTCTTTAAACCCTCAGTCCTTAGACCCTCTGTCTTTAGACCCTCGGTCCTTACACCCTCTGTCTTTAGACCCTCTTTTCTTACACCCTATGTCCTTAGACCCTCTGTCCTTAGATCCTCTGTCCTTAGACTCTGTCGTTACACCGTCTGTCCTTAGACTCTCTGTCCCTACACCTTCTGTCTTTAGACTCTCTGTCCCTACACCTTCTGTCTTTAGACCCTTTGTCCTTAGACCCTCTGTCTTTAGACCCTCTGTCATTAGACTGTCTGTCCTTACACCCTCTGTTCTTACACCCTCTGTCTTTAGACCCTCTGTCCTTTCACCGTCTGTCCTTAGACCCTCTGTCTTTAGACTCTCTGTCCTTACACCCTCTGTCTTTAGACCCTCTTTCCTTAATCTCTCTGTCCTTAGTCCCTCTGTCTAGACCCATTGTCCTTATACCCTCTTTCCTTAGACCCTCTGTCATTACACCCTCTGTCTAAAGACCTTCTGTCCTTACACCCTCTGTCCTTACACCCTCTGTCCTTAGACCCTCTGTCATTTCACCCTCTGTCTTCAGACCCTCTGTCCTTAGACCCTCTGTCCTTACACCCTCTGGCTTTAGACCCTCTATCCTTACACCCTCGGTCCTTACACCCTCTGTCTTTAGACCCTCTTTTCTTACACCCTATGTCCTTAGACCCCCTGTCCTTAGATCCTCTGTCCTTAGACTCTCTGTCGTTACACCGTCTGTCCTTACACCCTCTGTCCTTACACCCTCTGTCCTTACACCCTCTATCCTTAGACCCTCTGTCATTAGACCCTCTGTCCTTAGACCCTCTGTCCTTAGACTCTCTGTCCTAACACCCTCTGTCCTTTCACCCTCTGTCTTAAGACCCTCTGTCATTACACCCTATGTCCTTACACCCTCTGTCCTTAGACCCTCTGTCATTACACCCTCTGTCTTTAGACTCTCTGTCCTTACACCCTCTGTCCTTACACCCTCTGTCTTCATACTCTCTGTCCTTAGACCCTCTGTCCTTAGACCCTCTGTCCTTATACTCTCTGTCCTTACACCCTCTGTCCTTACACCCTCTGTCCTTACACCCTCTTTCTTTAGACCCTCTGTCCTTAGACCCTCTGTCTTTAGACCCTCTGTCCTTAGACCCTCTGTCATTAAACCCTCTGTCTAGACTCTCTGACCTTAGACCCTTTGTCCTTAGACTCTGTCCTTACACCCTCTCTCCTTAGACCCTCTGTCCTTAGACCCTCTGTCCTTACACCCTATATCCTTAGACCCTCTGTCTTTAGACCCTCTGTCATTAGACCCTCTGTCTTTAGACCCTCTGTCTTTAGACCCTCTGTCCTTAGACTCTCTGTCCTTATACCCTCTGTGTTTAGACCCTCTGTCCTTTCACCCTCTGTCCTTAGACTCTGTCCTTTCACCCTCTGTCTTTAGACCCTCTGTCATTAGACCCTCTGTCTTCAGACCCTCTGTCTTTAGACCCTATATCCTTAGACCCTCTGTCCTTATACCCTCTGTGTTTAGACCCTCTGTCCTTTCACCCTCTGTCTTTAAACCCTCTGTCCTTAGACCCTCTGTCTTTAGACCCTCTGTCCTTATACCCTCTGTGTTTAGACCCTCTGTCCTTTCACCCTCTGTCTTTAAACCCTCTGTCCTTAGACCCTCTGTCTTTAGACCCTCTGTCCTTACACCCTCTGTCCTTAGACCCTCTGTCCTTAGACTCTCTGTCCTTACACCCTCTGTTTTTAGACCCTCTGTCCTTACACCCTATGTCCTTACAACCTCTGTCCTTACACCCTCTGTCTTCAGACCCTCTGTCTTCAGACCCTCTGTCCTTAGACCCTCTGTCCTTAGACCCTCTGTCTCTAGACCCTCTGTCCTTAGACTCTCTGTCCTTACACCCTCTGTGTTTAGACCCTCTGTCCTTTCACCTTCTGTATTTAGACCCTCTGTCCTTAGACCCTCTGTCATTAGACCCTCTGTCTAGACCCTCTGACCTTAGACCCTCTGACCTTAGACCCTCTGTCCTTAGACTCTGTCCTTACACCCTCTGTCCTTACACTCTCTATCCTTAGACCCTCTGTCATTAGACCCTCTGTCCTTAGACCCTCTGTCCTTAGAATCTCTGTCCTAACACCCTCTGTCCTTTCACCCTCTGTCTTAAGACCCTCTGTCATTACACCCTCTGTCCTTACACCCTATATCCTTAGACCCTCTGTCTTTAGACCCTCTGTCCTTAGACCCTCTGTCCTTAGACTCTCTGTCTTTCCACCTTCTTTCTTTAGACCCTCTGTCCTTCCACCCTCTGTCTTTAGACCCTCTGTCCTTAGACCCTCTGTCATTAGACCCTCTGTCGAAACACTCTGACCTTAGACCCTTTGTCCTTAGACTCTGTCCTTACACCCTCTCTCCTTACACCCTCTATCCTTAGACCCTCTGTCATTACACCCTCTGTCCTTACACCCTCTGTCCTTAGACCCTCTGTCTTTAGACCCTCTGTCCTTACACCCTCTGTCCTTAGACCCTCTGTCCTTAGACTCTCTGTCCTTACACCCTCTGTTTTTAGACCCTCTGTCCTTACACCCTATGTCCTTACAACCTCTGTCCTTACACCCTCTGTCTTCAGAGCCTCTGTCTTCAGACCCTCTGTCCTTAGACCCTCTGTCCTTAGACCCTCTGTCTCTAGACCCTCTGTCCTTAGACTCTCTGTCCTTACACCCTCTGTGTTTAGACCCTCTGTCCTTTCACCTTCTGTATTTAGACCCTCTGTCCTTAGACCCTCTGTCATTAGACCCTCTGTCTAGACCCTCTGACCTTAGACCCTCTGACCTTAGACCCTCTGTCCTTAGACTCTGTCCTTACACCCTCTGTCCTTACACTCTCTATCCTTAGACCCTCTGTCATTAGACCCTCTGTCCTTAGACCCTCTCTCCTTAGAATCTCTGTCCTAACACCCTCTGTCCTTTCACCCTCTGTCTTAAGACCCTCTGTCATTACACCCTCTGTCCTTACACCCTATATCCTTAGACCCTCTGTCTTTAGACCCTCTGTCCTTAGACCCTCTGTCCTTAGACTCTCTGTCCTTACACCCTCTGTCTTTAGACCCTCTGTCCTTAGACTCTCTGTCTTTCCACCTTCTTTCTTTAGACCCTCTGTCCTTCCACCCTCTGTCTTTAGACCCTCTGTCCTTAGACCCTCTGTCATTAGACCCTCTGTCGAAACACTCTGACCTTAGACCCTTTGTCCTTAGACTCTGTCCTTACACCCTCTCTCCTTACACCCTCTATCCTTAGACCCTCTGTCATTACACCCTCTGTCCTTACACCCTCTGTCCTTAGACCCTCTGTCTTTAGACCCTCTGTCCTTACACCCTCTGTCCTTAGACCCTCTGTCCTTAGACTCTCTGTCCTTACACCCTCTGTTTTTAGACCCTCTGTCCTTACACCCTATGTCCTTACAACCTCTGTCCTTACACCCTCTGTCTTCAGACCCTCTGTCTTCAGACCCTCTGTCCTTAGACCCTCTGTCCTTAGACCCTCTGTCTCTAGACCCTCTGTCCTTAGACTCTCTGTCCTTACACCCTCTGTGTTTAGACCCTCTGTCCTTTCACCTTCTGTATTTAGACCCTCTGACCTTAGACCCTCTGACCTTAGACCCTCTGTCCTTAGACTCTGTCCTTACACCCTCTGTCCTTACACCCTCTATCCTTAGACCCTCTGTCATTAGACCCTCTGTCCTTAGACCCTCTGTCCTTAGAATCTCTGTCCTAACACCCTCTGTCCTTTCACCCTCTGTCTTAAGACCCTCTGTCATTACACCCTCTGTCTTTAGACTCTCTGTCCTTACACCCTCTGTCTTGAGACCCTCTTTCCTTACACCCTATGTTCTTACACCCTCTGTCCTTAGACCCTCTGTCATTACACCCTCTATCTTTAGACCCTCTGTCCTTAGACTCTCTGTCCTTACACCCTATGTCCTTACACCCTCTATCTTCATACTCTCTGTCCTTAGACCCTCTGTCCTTAGACCCTTTGTCCTTATACTCTCTGTCCTTACACCCTCTGTCCTTACACCCTCTGTCTTTAGACCCTCTTTCTTTAGACCCTCTGTCCTTAGACCCTCTGTCTTTAGACCCTCTGTCCTTAGACTCTCTGTCCTTACACCCTCTGTCTTTAGACCCTCTGTCCTTAAAACCTCTGTCATTAGACCCTCTGTCTAGACCCTCTGACCTAAGACCCTCTGTCCTTAGACTCTCTGTCCTTACACCCTCTGTCTTTACACCTTCTGTCTTTAGTCCCTCTGTCTTTAGACCCTCTGTCCTTAGACCCTCTGTCATTAGACCCTCTGTCTAGACTCTCTGACCTTAGACCCTTTGTCCTTAGACTCTGTCCTTACACCCTCTCTCCTTACACCCTCTATCCTTAGACCCTCTGTCATTACACCCTCTGTGTTTAGACCCTCTGTCCTTAGACCCTCTGTCATTAGACCCTCTGTCTAGACCCTCTGACCTTAGACCCTCTGACCTTAGACCCTCTGTCCTTAGACTCTGTCCTTACACCCTCTGTCCTTACACCCTCTATCCTTAGACCCTCTGTCATTAGACCCTCTGTCCTTAGACCCTCTGTCCTTAGAATCTCTGTCCTAACACCCTCTGTCCTTTCACCCTCTGTCTTAAGACCCTCTGTCATTACACCCTCTGTCTTTAGACTCTCTGTCCTTACACCCTCTGTCTTGAGACCCTCTTTCCTTACACCCTATGTCCTTACACCCTCTGTCCTTAGACCCTCTGTCATTACACCCTCTATCTTTAGACCCTCTGTCCTTAGACTCTCTGTCCTTACACCCTATGTCCTTACACCCTCTATCTTCATACTCTCTGTCCTTAGACCCTCTGTCCTTAGACCCTTTGTCCTTATACTCTCTGTCCTTACACCCTCTGTCCTTACACCCTCTGTCTTTAGACCCTCTTTCTTTAGACCCTCTGTCCTTAGACCCTCTGTCTTTAGACCCTCTGTCCTTAGACTCTCTGTCCTTACACCCTCTGTCTTTAGACCCTCTGTCCTTAAAACCTCTGTCATTAGACCCTCTGTCTAGACCCTCTGACCTAAGACCCTCTGTCCTTAGACTCTCTGTCCTTACACCCTCTGTCTTTACACCTTCTGTCTTTAGTCCCTCTGTCTTTAGACCCTCTGTCCTTAGACCCTCTGTCATTAGACCCTCTGTCTAGACTCTCTGACCTTAGACCCTTTGTCCTTAGACTCTGTCCTTACACCCTCTCTCCTTACACCCTCTATCCTTAGACCCTCTGTCATTACACCCTCTGTGTTTAGACCCTCTGTCCTTAGACTCTCTGTCCTTTCACCCTCTGTCCTTACACCCTCTGTCTTTAGACCCTCTGTCCTTAGACTCTCTGTCCTTACACCCTCTGTGTTTAGACCCTCTGTCATTAGACCCTCTGTCTTTAGACCCTCTGTCCTTATACCCTCTGTGTTTAGACCCTCTGTCCTTTCACCTTCTGTCTTTAAACCCTCTGTCCTTAGACCCTCTGTCATTAGACACTCTGTCCTTAGACCCTCTGTCCTTAGAATCTCTGTCCTAACACCCTCTGTCCTTTCACCCTCTGTCTTAAGACCCTCTGTCATTACACCCTCTGTCTTTAGACTCTCTGTCCTTACACCTTCTGTCTTGAGACCCTCTTTCCTTACACCCTATGTCCTTACACCCTCTGTCCTTAGACCCTCTGTCATTACACCCTCTATCTTTAGACCCTCTGTCCTTAGACTCTTTGTCCTTATACTCTCTGTCCTTACACCCTCTGTCCTTACACCCTCTGTCTTTAGACCCTCTTTCTTTAGACCCTCTGTCCTTAGACCCTCTGTCTTTAGACCCTCTGTCCTTAAAACCTCTGTCATTAGACCCTCTGTCTAGACCCTCTGACCTAAGACCCTCTGTCCTTAGACTCTCTGTCCTTACACCCTCTGTCTTTACACCTTCTGTCTTTAGTCCCTCTGTCTTTAGACCCTCTGTCCTTAGACCCTCTGTCATTAGACCCTCTGTCTAGACTCTCTGACCTTAGACCCTTTGTCCTTAGACTCTGTCCTTACACCCTCTCTCCTTACACCCTCTATCCTTAGACCCTCTGTCATTACACCCTCTGTGTTTAGACCCTCTGTCCTTAGACTCTCTGTCCATTCACCCTCTGTCCTTACACCCTCTGTCTTTAGACCCTCTGTCCTTAGACTCTCTGTCCTTACACCCTCTGTGTTTAGACCCTCTGTCATTAGACCCTCTGTCTTTAGACCCTCTGTCCTTAGACCCTCTGTCCTTAGACTCTGTCCTTTCACCCTCTGTCTTTAGACCCTCTGTCATTAGACCCTCTGTCTTCAGACCCTCTGTCTTTAGACCCTATGTCCTTAGACCCTCTGTCCTTAGACTCTCCGTCCTTACACCCTCTGTCTTTAGACCCTCTGTCCTTAGACCCTCTGTCATTTCACCCTCTGTTTTTAGACCCACTGTCCTTAGACCCTCTGTCCTTACACCCTCTGGCATTAGACCCTCTATCCTTACTGCCTCGGTCCTTACACCCTCTATCTTTAGACCCTCTTTTCTTACACCCTATGTCCTTAGACCCTCTGTCCTTACACCCTCTGTCCGTACACCCTCTTTCCTTAGGCCCTCTGTCTAGACTCTCTGTCCTTAGACTCTCTGTCCTTACACCCTATGTCTTTAGACCTTCTGTCCTTAGACCCTCTGTCTTTAGACCCTCTGTCCTTACACCCTCTGTCCTTAGACCCTCTGTCCTTAGACTCTCTGTCCTTACACCCTCTGTTTTTAGACCCTCTGTCCTTACACCCTATGTCCTTACACCCTATGTCCTTACAACCTCTGTCCTTACACCCTCTGTCTTCAGATCCTCTGTCCTTAGACCCTCTGTCCTTAGACCCTCTGTCCTTACACCCTCTGTCCTTACACCCTATATCCTTAGACCCTCTGTCTTTAGACCCTCTGTCTTTAGACCCTCTGTCTTCAGACCCTCTGTCCTTAGACCCTCTGTCCTTAGACCCTCTGTCCTTATACCCTATATCCTTAGACCCTCTGTCTTTAGACCCTCTGTCATTAGACCCTCTGTCTTTAGACCCTCTGTCTTTAGACCCTCTGTCTTTAGACCCTCTGTCCTTAGACTCTCTGTCCTTATACCCTATGTCCTTACAACCTCTGTCCTTACACCCTCTGTCTTCAGACCCTCTGTTCTTAGACCCTCTGTCTTTAGACCCTCTGTCCTTACACCCTCTGTCCTTAGACCCTCTGTCCTTAGACTCTCTGTCCTTACACCCTCTGTTTTTAGACCCTCTGTCCTTACACCCTATGTCCTTACAACCTCTGTCCTTACACCCTCTGTCTTCAGATCCTCTGTCCTTAGACCCTCTGTCCTTAGATCCTCTGTCCTTACACCCTCTGTCCTTACACCCTATATCCTTAGACCCTCTGTCTTTAGACCCTCTGTCTTTAGACCCTCTGTCTTTAGACCCTCTGTCTTTAGACCCTCTGTCCTTAGACTCTCTGTCCTTATACCCTCTGTGTTTAGACCCTCTGTCCTTTCACCCTCTGTCTTTAAACCCTCTGTCCTTAGACCCTCTGTCTTTAGACCCTCTGTCCTTACACCCTCTGTCCTTAGACCCTCTGTCCTTAGACTCTCTGTCCTTACACCCTCTGTTTTTAGACCCTCTGTCCTTACACCCTATGTCCTTACAACCTCTGTCCTTACACCCTCTGTCTTCAGACCCTCTGTCCTTAGACCCTCTGTCCTTAGACCCTCTGTCTCTAGACCCTCTGTCCTTAGACTCTCTGTCCTTACACCCTCTGTGTTTAGACCCTCTGTCCTTTCACCTTCTGTATTTAAACCCTCTGTCATTAGACTCTCTGTCATACACCCTCTGTCTTTAGACCCTCTGTCCTTACACCCTATGTCCTTACACCCTCTGTCTTTAGACCCTATGTCCTTACACCCTCTGTCTTTAGACCCTCTGTCCTTACACCCTATGTCCTTACACCCTCTGTCCTTAGACCCTCTGTCATTAGACCCTCTTTCTAGACCCTCTGTCCTTAGACCCTCTGTCCTTAGACTCTCTGTCCTTACACCCTCTGTCTTTAGATCCTCTGTCCTTAGACTCTCTGTCCTTACACCTTCTGTCTTTAGACCCTCTGTCCTTAGACCCTCTGTCTTTAGACCCTCTGTCCTTAGACCCTCTGTCATTAGACTCTCTGTCTAGACCCTCTGTCTTTAGACCCTCTGTCCTTAGACTCTCTGTCATACACCCTCTGTCTTTAGACCCTCTGTCCTTACACCCTATGTCCTTACACCCTCTGTCTTTAGACCCTCTGTCCTTACACACTCTGTCCTTACACCCTCTGTCTTTAGACCCTCTGTCCTTACACACTCTGTCCTTAGACCCTCTGTCCTTAGACCCTCACATTGCACAAGGAAAAACATCCTAAAAGAAACCAACAATTAAAGGGGAACATGTTAGAAACCTCAGAGAGAGACTGACGAGGGATCCCTCTCCAGGACGGACAGACTGTGATAGATGTCGTGTCGAGATGCATTCATGTGGTGTCGGATTTCTGATGGGAGAGTTCATGTGAAAATGAAGTTATTGCTCTGAGCAATAATATAAAATCTTCTTTGTTGTTTGTCGTGTTGTTTCCACATCACGACTTAAATCTCAACAGGAAGTCAGAAGAACTACTTGATCAGAGGAGCACCTGAATGCACCATCAGAGGAGCACCTGAACGTACCCTGGCCTGACGGATGTCTGCGTCTCCGAGGGCCTTTGTAGTTTATAATACTTTACATGTTCAAGATCCCAACACATTAGAATTATTCATTGCTTTTCATTTAATAATTAAGGTGGAACAGGATTCTGAAACCTTTTAAAGAGACTCCATGTTGGTACTTTATATGATATATGTCGAAAAGCTTTATAAACAGACGGTGTATGTGTTTTTATAATCACTGTTATAATGTGATTATATGTTATCATTGTCTGCTCTAAGTGAAGTTGTTTAATCATTTTTTAAATTTCTCTCGTGAAGACTTAATAAACAACACCTGGAGGTTACATCGTCACATGATTCTCTGGAGGTTCACACAGCGTCCTCTATGACGTCCCTGCTGGACGATTCAGCAGCTCACGATTCACACTGAGAGCCAACATTCAGTGCATGAAGTAGTATTCCCTTCAGGATGCACGTTATAACCCCGTAAGGATCTGTGCAGAGTGAAGACCCCCATCAGACATTCGAGGGAAGAAAATGCTGCAAATCAGTCGGCGTGCTCTCGTCACCTTTTTCTTTCTGGCCCTGATTTATTCTGCAGACAGCAGCAGGACCAACACAGAACGTTGTTCAGATTTATCTGTGAGACGTTGTCCCAGCCTTGAGATATGCCCCCCTGCATTTGAAAACCTCCGAGTCTCTGAACACCTCCTCTGCAAACTTTCCCAGGTCCATAAAGAGAAAATACTGCGCTGGGGAGTTTGAACGCTACGGCAGCGGTTACTAGTGGAAAGGGAGATTGTGAATAATAAGTTGCCTCCCTGGTGGCTTTAATTCTGACTGCAGAGTTTTCTCTTGGTGGTTCTGATGATTCTACCTTTCCTGTCAGCGGGGAGCCGAGGAATACTTATAGTAATACTTCCCCCTGGCTGCATCCATTATAAGGTTCAACAGTTAGAATGTATTCATCAGGGAGATACAAAGTATATTTTAAAGGTTTTTAAAGTCATTATCAGTCATTTATCCTCTTGGGACAATGAATATCTGGAGGATATTTCATGGTGATGTGAGGAAAGTTTATTTATAAAAGACATTTCAGACTTCTACAGAACACAACGCTGACGATACTCAAAGGGTAGACGACGTCATGACAGGAGAGAGAGGAAACATTACCTTCAGGAACATTACACATTTCTCTGTCTCACTACATATACAACACAGGACTGATGACACCATGACAGGAGAGAGAGGAAACGTTACCTTCAGGAACATTACACATTTCTCTGTCTCACTACATATACAACACAGGAATGATGACATCATGACACGAGAGAGAGGAAACGTTACCTTCAGGAACATTACACATTTCTCTGTCTCACTACATATACAACACAGGAATGATGACACCATGACACGAGAGAGAGGAAACGTTACCTTCAGGGACATTACACATTTCTCTGTCCCACTACAAATACAACACAGGACTGATGACACCATGACAGGAGAGAGAGGAAACGTTACCTTCAGGGACATTACACATTTCTCTGTCCCACTACAAATACAACACAGGACTGATGACACCATGACAGGAGAGAGAGGAAACGTAACCTTCAGGAACATTACACATTTCTATGTCTCACTACATATACAACACAGGACTGATGACACCATGACAGGAGAGAGGAAACGTTACCTTCAGGAACATTACACATTCCTCTGTCTCACTACATATACAACACAGGACTGATGACACCATGACAGGAGAGAGAGGAAATGTTACCTTCAGGAACATTACACATTCCTCTGTCTCACTACATATACAACACAGGACTGATGACACCATGACAGGAGAGAGGAAACATTACCTTCAGGGACATTACACATTTCTCTGTCCCACTACAAATACAACACAGGACTGATGACACCATGACAGGAGAGAGAGGAAACGTTACCTTCAGGGACATTACACATTTCTCTGTCTCACTACATATACAACACAGGACTGATGACACCATGACAGGAGAGAGAGGAAACGTAACCTTCAGGAACATTGCACATGTCTCTGTCTCACTACATATACAACACAGGACTGATAAAACCATGACAGGAGAGAGAGGAAACGTTACCTTCAGGAACATTACACATTTCTCTGTCTCACTACATATACAACACAGGACTGATGACACCATGACAGGAGAGAGAGGAAACGTAACCTTCAGGAACATTGCACATGTCTCTGTCTCACTACATATACAACACAGGACTGATAAAACCATAACAGGAGAGAGAGGAAACGTTACCTTCAGGGACATTACACATTTCTCTGTCTCACTACATATACAACACAGGAATGATGACACCATGACACGAGAGAGAGGAAACGTTACCTTCAGGGACATTACACATTTCTCTGTCCCACTACAAATACAACACAGGACTGATGACACCATGACAGGAGAGAGAGGAAACGTTACCTTCAGGGACATTACACATTTCTCTGTCCCACTACAAATACAACACAGGACTGATGACACCATGACAGGAGAGAGAGGAAACGTAACCTTCAGGAACATTACACATTTCTATGTCTCACTACATATACAACACAGGACTGATGACACCATGACAGGAGAGAGGAAATGTTACCTTCAGGAACATTACACATTCCTCTGTCTCACTACATATACAACACAGGACTGATGACACCATGACAGAAGAGAGAGGAAACATTACCTTCAGGGACATTACACATTTCTCTGTCCCACTACAAATACAACACAGGACTGATGACACCATGACAGGAGAGAGAGGAAACGTTACCTTCAGGGACATTGCACATGTCTCTGTCTCACTACATATACAACACAGGACTGATGACACCATGACAGGAGAGAGAGGAAACGTTACCTTCAGGAACATTACACATTTATCTGTCTCACTACATATACAACACAGGACTGATGACACCATGACAGGAGAGAGAGGAAACGTAACCTTCAGGGACATTACACATTTCTCTGTCTCACTACATATACAACACAGGACTGATGACACCATGACAGGAGAGAGAGGAAATGTTACCTTCAGGAACATTACACATGTCTCTGTCTCACTACATATACAACACAGGACTGATGACACCATGACAGGAGAGAGAGGAAACGTAACCTTCAGGGACATTACACATTTCTCTGTCTCACTACATATACAACACAGGACTGATGACACCATGACAGGAGAGAGAGGAAACGTTACCTTCAGGAACATTACACATGTCTCTGTCTCACTACATATACAACACAGGACTGGTGACACCATGACAGGAGAGAGAGGAAACTTTACCTTCAGGGACATTACACATTCCTCTGTCTCACTACATATACAACACAGGACTGATGACACCATGACAGGAGAGAGAGGAAATGTAACCTTCAGGGACATTACACATTCCTCTGTCTCACTACATATACAACACAGGACTGATGACACCATGACAGGAGAGAGGAAACGTTACCTTCAGGGACATTGCACATGTCTCTGTCTCACTACATATACAACACAGGACTGATGACACCATGACAGGAGAGAGAGGAAACGTAACCTTCAGGAACATTGCACATGTCTCTGTCTCACTACATATACAACACAGGACTGATGACACCATGACAGGAGAGAGAGGAAACGTTACCTTCAGGGACATTACACATGTCTCTGTCTCACTACATATACAACACAGGACTGATGACACCATGACATGAGAGAGAGGAAACGTTACCTTCAGGGACATTACACATGTCTCTGTTTCACTACATATACAACACAGGACTGATGACACCATGACAGGAGAGAGAGGAAACGGTACCTTCAGGGACATTACACATGTCTCTGTCTCACTACATATACAACATAGGACTGATGACACCATGACATGTGAGAGAGGAAACGTTACCTTCAGGGACATTACACATGTCTCTGTTTCACTACATATACAACACAGGACTGATGACACCATGACAGGAGAGAGAGGAAACGTTACCTTCAGGGACATTACACATTTCTCTTTCTCACTACATATACAACACAGGACTGATGACACCATGACAGGAGAGAGAGGAAATGTAACCTTCAGGAACATTACACATCTCTCTGTTTCACTACATATACAACACAGGACTGATGACACCATGACAGGAGAGAGAGGAAACGTTACCTTCAGGGACATTACACATGTCTCTGTCTCACTACATATACAACACAGGACTGATGACACCATGACATAAGAGAGAGGAAACGTTACCTTCAGGGACATTACACATGTCTCTGTCTCACTACATATACAACACAGGACTGATGACACCATGACATAAGAGAGAGGAAACGTTACCTTCAGGGACATTACACATTTCTCTTTCTCACTACTTATATAACACAGGACTGATGACACCATGACAGGAGAGAGAGGAAATGTAACCTTCAGGAACATTACACATTTCTCTGTCTCACTACATATACAACATAGGGAGTTAATAAAAACATTTTAATATTGACATTTTAGATATTACTCTTTTGAGAATTGAGAGTTGAGAATGTGCTGAGTGTTGGAGGATCAGCAGGATTCATGAAAGATGAAGATAAATCTTCTGCATCGTTGATGTTATTAAAGCTAATATTCCACAAAGACGCAGTTAAATTCCAGTGAAAATAGAAACATCTCTATTTCTCAGATTGCTCTTCTTATTCCTCATCTTCCACAGCCCAGCTCTTCTTGCTCTTACTCAGCACTTTAATGAAGTCTCTTTCTCTCTCTGCTGTTTTGTTTTCACACAGAGCTGCCAGAAGCTGTTTAACTGCTCACATATGTCCAGTGCTGGCTGACTGCTCTGTGTGTGTTGCTCAACAGTTTCACATCTCCACCCGTCTGCTCACACACTCATCCAAGAAATACATTATTAATGTATGATTAACAGCTTTCAGGTCAGCCAAAAAGAGGAAAAAAAAAGGTAGAAGGCTTCTTACTGGAAGGTCGAACCAACAAATCAACATTTCTATACAAAATTTATGAAATAATTAGATGTAATATATATATAATACCACTGCAGTTTCCTCAGTTCCAGACAGTTTTAGCTTCTTTCAGCTCATTGTTTTGGTTTTGATTCACATTATGAACGATGCACACTGGATCTGTAAATAGGCAACATTTACTAACATCTTTGCAGGAGTGAACGTAACAGATTATATTTATGTTACTCTTCTTACTGTATAAAAGTATTTTTTGTGTACTTTTTTGAATTGGGCCCCTTATCAGTCCAGAAATGAACATGGCTACCAGTGTCGGCCTGAATCTGCTTCAAGACTCTGGTGCCGGTCCACCGTGCTGTAAATGGATCAGCCCCTTCCTACATCCAGGCCATGGTCAAACCATACACCCAGCGCGTTCACTTCGCTCTGCGTCGACCAATCGGCTCGCCACTCCCTCACTACGAGTGGGACACAGATTTCCCTCAAACAAACCCGCCTGTTTGCTGTCCTGCTCCAACATGGTGGAACGACCTCCCCAGTGATGTGAGGACAGCAGACAGTCTTCACACCTGCAGACTGAACAAGAACCTGTTTCCACTGCAGCTCGAAAGTGAAGAAAACTAAATAACAGTTCTTTGTATGTTGCACTTGTATCTGGTTTGGCTTATTTATAGCTAATAGTTGAATTTGTATTCTGTTGTTTCTGTATGTTGCACTTCAAACTGTCTATCTGAAGACAGTGTTCACTTATACGATTGTATTTGAAGCTATTGTACTTACAAGATTCTTGCTGTTCGGAGTTGTATCTCCAGGATTGTTTGCACTTTTTGTCGCTTTGGACAAAAGCGTCAGCTAAATGAACTGTAATGTAATGTAATGTAATGAACATACGACCCCTCTGTGCTCAGACCCTCACCCTAACCCTTGCACCGCACAAGGAAAAACATCCATGTGACAGAAATAATGATGTGATCGTATTTAAAAAACAATGAATCAGTATGATGTAAAAAAAGCTTCCTGGTGCCTCCAAAAAATAAACTTATTCACTGTCCTGGAAACGTCCTGAAAAGTCATTTCAACCATCAAAACGTTACACCATTCTTTATTTTAAATGTTATACTTTTACTTTTTTTATTGTCATCTAAAGTGGTTATTTGCCTAAAAACACACAATTCAACTGGTTAGAAAAAAAAAAGATGTATACATAGAAATGATTTATTTGATATATTTTTTATATTTCCAGTTTTAATGATGTTGTCATGATCGGGATTTTTGTATATCCTGTTTTATTTTGAAGTGTTCACTCCCCCTTATGTCATGTCTAGTACTTCCTGTCTGTGTGTTTTCCCTCTGATTGTTGATTTGTTCCTCCCGTGTCCGTTCACCTTGCCCTTGTGTTTTAGCTTCTCTCCCCAGATGTGTCTCGTTCCCCTCGTTTAGTGTCTGTGTGTATATATCCCTGTCTGTCCCAGTGTTCCTTGTCAGATCGTCATCTAAGTGTCACCCTTGCAGATGTCTCCTCGTGCTTCCTCGTGCTCCCTGTGTCATCCTGGTTTGTCTTTTCAGTTTA
The DNA here is from genome assembly GCF_900634415.1 of Cottoperca gobio. Taxonomy (NCBI): domain Eukaryota; kingdom Metazoa; phylum Chordata; class Actinopteri; order Perciformes; family Bovichtidae; genus Cottoperca; species Cottoperca gobio. Next base: position 183,435 of record NW_021167060.1, read on the forward strand.
CTTTTTACCTTTTGTATTTTTATTATTTTGTAAGTTTTTTGGAAGAATTAATAATAATAATAATAATACAAGTTTGCATATGAACGCATCATGACAGCTTTACCTTCGCCCAACAATAATGTTTCCTGAATGCATCATAGTGTATTCTGTAAATTCAAGAGTTACCTCCACGGACCTCCTGGTCTGCGACCCCCAGGGGGTCCGTGGAGGTACTGCAGGGGGTCGCAAAATTGTTTGTCGATAAGGAAATGAAAAGAATTGTACTTTTTTTTTCTGTGTTTCGTGAAGGGTGGGACACCTACAGTCAGCGCAGACGGTTAAATATACAACGTTTACAAAGTAGCTTTTAGCATCAATGCTATTAGACTGTAAAGTACTGTGTGGAGTCAGCACAGTGTATGAGCAGTATGGTGCTAAAACAAGCTGGTACACTCAGTGGAAGCTGTTCCTGCACAATGTGAAGCCGTTAACAGGGTCACGACCCCGAGGCCTTCGCTCCTGCAGGGATCCAACGACAGCCTTTAGCAGCCTTGCAGGGATCGCAGGGATCACAGGGATCACCTTTATTAAAGGGAAGCTTGTGGTTTCGCAGCACATGTCAGTCTGGAGAAGACATCAGCGTCAACAACCTGAGGACACAGAGAGTGACGAGAGTCAGAAAGGCACCAGGTCTGTTGATGAGGAGATGGGAGACAAAGACCAGAGAACAATGTGTGAAGGCAGCTATAACAAGTTCCCTCAGTGTAAAATTGTAATGTTGCATATTTTTATCTTCTTCTTCTTCTTCTTCTTCTTCTTCTTCTTCTTCTTCTTCTTCTTCTTCTTCTTCTTCTTCTTCTTCTTCTCCTCCTCCTGCTCCTCTCAGACGTCTGTTTGAACAGCATGTTGTATCTCCTTCTGTCCAGGTTACTGAGCTTGATGTTAGTAGAGCAGCTCCATGAACAGCTGTAGCTCAGAGCTCGTAGCTTCATGCTGCACATTCCTGAAGAGCGTTTTAATAATGTACAGCAGGACGAACATTAACCCTTTAACACCAAACGAACATTAGTGAATTCTCTGCAGATAAAATGAGTGACAGCTTTAACATTTAAAACAAATCCACAGCATGTTAAAACTATGACTGTTGCTTATTTAATTATGAATACTTCATGTCTTACATTTTAAAAACAAGTTACACTTTTCTAACAGGAGTCGAACCTTCAAAGTTTTATGTTCCTGGAGGAAACTGGTTTTGAGTTTGTGGTTGTTTGTGTAATTATACCCAAACTGAAGATATTCAGAACATCTGCAGCAGATCAGAGAGTAGAGACACATGTGTATGTGCTGTCCCCGTCAGCTGTTAGCGTAAACCGTTCTAAGATCACAGCATTCACACCGTGCTGGTGTGCGTGTCCTATTTTGTCAAAGGTTCTGACACATTGACAGGGAGCCAAGTTCAACAACATTGGTGGTCTTCACATGTTGCACTGTATGTGGGACACACACACACACACACACACACACACACACTTGTTTTGTTCCAGTGCAGAGATGAAAGAAAGCTGAGCTGCTGTGAGGTCTCGAGGCCGCAGCGTATTCACACGTGTCTGTAGAAGTAAAGAACCACCAGGCCATGGTGACAGATAACATCCGTCTGCTGTCGGACAGAGAAGCACAAAGAAAACTACTGTTATTATTCTCAGACACTCTTTCAACCTGTTATTCAATGAATTCCAGGAGTTCTGTGGACCTTCAGTCAGTGCTCTTCTCAGAGCAACAAACTGCAGGCAGTATTTAATACGGCCCGATTCAGCCGAGAATCTACAATCCCTTCAATGCGTTTTGACAGCTCCCAGGGAGCACTGCACTGTTGGTAATAATGAGCAGTAAGAAACAGCGTGTGAAGGAATGAGACGAGAGAAGCCAGCAGAGCCTTCAACACACAACCAACAATCTTTACTTCATTAAGATGGACTCCTTCCAAAGCTTTAGTTTTCCTCTGGATATTAACGTGGCACTTTATATTCTGTGTTTGAAATCTCTTGTATCTGCACACAAAGTATTTCTAACTTTGGCTCCTAAAAGGTCCTGAACGTGCGAGTGCACGTCATCAGCTAACAAACTACGTTGGCCAATCAAATTCAAGTAGATCTTCGAGTACATTTGTATGAAAGAACACTCAGATATCTACGTGTCCCATACCGGCAGCTTTCTTATACGCAGGACGATCTCAAGAGGCACACAGCGTAATATTCAGCGTGCGTGAGACCGCTGTCATCAGCAGTAATACATTACACTGTGTGTGTGTGTGTGTGTGTGTGTGTGTGTGTGTGTGTGTCAAAGCTCTGGAGAAGTGACAACTGTTTGTTTTTAGGAATGAGTTTAGCAGAAAGACTTCAGCACTTCAGTTTGTCACCCTAAAGAACGACTTTCTGTCTCCAGACAGGACGCTGATGCTTGAAGAGTGAGAGTGATGGGGGGGAAGTCTCCATGACTCTGTGAGCTTTAAAGATGCTATGAAACATATTTTTGAACTTTGGACAGAACCAGGTCAGCTGACTGCTTCCAGTCTTTATGCTAAGCTAAGCTAAGCTAATGTCTTCTTAACGTTAGCTCCTCTCTTCCTGCACAGACATGAGACAGGGACCCACAAACGCATGTTTTATACTCAACACAGATTGGCTACGATGGGGGCTGTGTGGGGGTACTGCCAGGGGGGGTGCTGTTCGTCACAGCGCCTGTCTGATTCAGGTTGTCAGGGTCATGTGACATCTTGACCTGGCTGTTTGTCTACACAGGCTAACTCGATACACACACACACACACACACACACAGTCTCAGTTATTGTCTTCTGTCTTTTTCGATCTGTTCAGAGAGTTTCTTCAAGTGTCGCTCAGTTATGGACTAATTGGATTTTTGGGGGTCAAAGGTCACTGAACACATGAACAGAAATATGAACTGTTGAAGTAGTGAAGTGATGAATATCAGTGATGATGTTACTGGATAATTAATAAGAGTTTTCTCAGCGCTGCTCGTTGATCCTTAAATAACCTGAAAACAATCCGATCGTTGGAGTTTTGTCTTCTTGTCTTTTCTGCAGCTTTTCTCTCGTTTTGTGTTTTTGTGACTCAGTTTTAATCACAGACAGATGACGTGTCTGCCCTCCGGCTCCAACAGTGGTGAGCTGTTTGTGTTCATGTCCACACACACACACACACACACTCATATATTAAATGTTTTCGTCCTCTCTTTCTTAAAGCCTCCTTTTGAAAACATGAATAACAGGAAGCCCTCCGCACTGGAGCGGTTGCCGTGAGGTTTAGGATGGAAAAATGTGAAAAGAAAAAAGATTCCAAGAAGAAAAAAGCCCAAAGAAGTCATAAACAGAACGTATGGATGTGAAGGAAACAGGAATATGAGTTTCAGATTACGGGCTGTAAATCACAGGAAGAGGCTTCAGACTTGTTCCGTCAACTCAGAATAAAACAGATTCTCACGTCCTGCTCAGGGAACTCTTTTTATTCTTGATCTGCTTCTACTGAGTGCTGCACACAGTTCACACACATTTCCACCTTGAGAAGCTTTTAATCTGCTACATCTGTCCAAACCAAATAAACACAAACACACTTCACTGCAGGGAGTCCAGCTGCACGGTGCATCGTTCAGCATCAACACGTCATGCTACACCTAGCATGTCATGCTACACCTAGCATGTCATGCTACACCTAGCATGTCATGCTACACCTAGCATGTCATGCTACACCTAGCATGTCATGCTACACCTAGCATGTCATGCTACACCTAGCATGTCATGCTACACCTAGCATGTCATGCTACACCGGGTTTCAGCATTTAATAAGGTTAACATTCATTAAGTATTTCTCATGGGAAACATTGCAGTGTTCGTTTGTTCCGCTGCTGCAGGGCTGTGCATGTGTGAATACAAATATTTTCATCAGGCGTGCGACTACAAAAGAAAAGCATGCTAGTAAAATTCCATTTGTGGGCGTCCTCGTGTCCCTGTTTGACGCTGGATGTGTCCAGCACAGATTCTGGAAAGCATTGTGCACATATCTGTGGTGTGTCAGAGGAAGAATTTAAAAGAATAGTCTTGGATAAAAAGCTAATTCGCTTTCATCCCAAGAACAGAAGATTTCTATGTTAGATGTCTGTAAATATGTGACAATAGCCAGAGCGGGTTAGCGAGTTAGCTTAGCACAAAGACAGCAAACAGCCAGTTTGTCTGTATGAAGGCAGCCTCTACCGCGTCACAAAGTTTAATAAATACTCTAACGCTCCTGATGAGCAGGAAGCATGAAGGTTGTTCACTATCTAACACGACTCCATGTTGTTTCACACTTTATTCATGGAAGCACTCACTGAGTCTCTACAAACACGCTCGTCCTTCAACGTGAGAGTAAAAGTATTTCTACTGCTGAACTCCTTAAAGCTGATCTTCTGAGGCGTCAGTGTTGCAGAGCTCGTTGGCAGCTCATTGTCTGGATCTGCTCCACTTTCTTCTCTGCAGCTTGTTCTGACCTTTGACCTCCCAAGAGGAGACAACCTCTTTGCGACTTCAGAAAGTTTATTTTAGCTCAAGTTTCCTTCAGGTTTGAACTTGTTTGACAGGATTACACCCGTTACAGTCTGATTCATAACAAGTCACACGAACAGCACAAATAATCAATCTGATTTTATTTGTCACTTTAAAGCTCACACACGTACTGAAAGAGACATTCAGGATTTCATTATTGTTTTCCATTGCATTGCAGTTTATGTGAGGCAATGCTCCATCCAGAAAAGATTTTTTTATGTTTTCTAAAGGGAGTTTGATTTCATGCTGCAGGTATTTGGAGAGGGGTGAGCAAGAGGAGGGGGATGAGGGAGAAGGTTCGCCTTTGTACAAACTTTCCACTCTATAAAAAAAGATCAACGAAGAATAAAACGACTTCTTTAATCTGTGTTTGGGTTCTGGAGGAGATGGAGAGGCAGAGTTCTGATTAAAGGTTATGAGGCGCTGCAGGGAGCTGCTGGAGCATCTGCACGTTCTTCAGACAGCGGTCTGCTGCTGAACCCCGAGGAGGACGGACACATCGAATGAGAACCAGATCAGAGTTTCAGTCACAGGAACATTACTCACACGGCGTCCTTGTGTTATTCAACGTTCCATCTGTACATGAAATAACAACAAACAGCGTATCAACATGTCCGCAGATAGAAGCTGGACAGTTTTGTGTGTACAACTGATTTAACGGGACATAAATGCAGAAGTGCTAATAAACAGGAGCCAGTCCTTCACCCGTAATCTGCACTGGCCCTTCACCCGTAATCTGCACCAACCCTTCACCTGTAATCTGCAACGGCCCTTCACCCGTAATCTGCACTGGCCCTTCACCCGTAATCTGCACCAACTCTTCACCTATAATCTGCAACGGCCCTTCACCAGTAATCTGCACTGGCCCTTCACCCGTAATCTGCACCAACCCTTCACCTGTAATCTGCAACGGCCCTTCACCCATAATCTGCACCAACCCTTCACCCATAATCTGCACCGGTCCTTTATCCGTAATCTGCACCAGCGCTTCACTCATAATGTGCACAAACCCTTCACCCGTAATCTGCACCAGCCCTTCACCCGTAATATGCACTGGCCCTTTACCCGCAATCTGCACCAGCGCTTCACCCGTAATCTGCACCGGCCCTTCACCCGTAATCTGCACCAGCCCTTCACCCGTAATCTGCACCGGCGCTTCACCAGTAATCTGCACCAACCCTTCACACGTAATCTGCACCAGCCCTTCAGCCGTAATCTGCACCAGTCCTTCACGCATAATCTGCAGCAGCGCTTCACCCGTAATCTGCATCGGCCCTTCAACCGTAATCTGTACCAGCGCTTCACCCGTAATCTGCACCAGCGCTTCACCCGTAATCTGCATCGGCCCTTCAACCGTAATCTGCACCAGCGCTTCACCAGTAATCTACACCAGCCCTTCACCCGTAATATGCACCAAACCTTCACCCGTAATCTGCACCAGTCCTTCACCCGTAATCTGCACCGGCGCTTCACCCATAATGTGCACCAACCCTTCACCCATAATCTGCACCAGCCCTTCACCCGTAATCTGCACTGGCCCTTTACCTGTAATCTACATCAGCACTTCACCCGTAATCTGCACCAACCCTTCACCTGTAATCTGCACCAGACCTTCACCCGTAATCTACACCAGCCCTTCACCCGTAATCTGCATCAACGCTTCACCCGTAATGGCGCGTGTACGCTCCCTAACTCTTCCTGCTAGTTTACTTGCTGTAGCAGTAGCGAGCAAGTCTTCCCTAACAAAGATGGATTTTAGGGTTAAACCAACACAACCATAAACATAAACACACATCATGTGACGAGGAACAGCCAACCACAGACGGCAGATACATCGTTCTTTTCTTCTGTCGTCAGTAAATATGGAAAAGTTAATGTTTCCACACTTCTCCCCGAAGCTGTTGTGGTGTTGAAAGAACCGTTGAAGAACTGATGGACCGACTGATGCAGTGTGTCACAGTTTATCACTGAGTCAGATGGGTTTTGTTTTACT
>NW_021167060.1:195000-237500 GCF_900634415.1 Cottoperca gobio
CTCTGCTCCTCTTCACTCTGCTCATCTTCATTCTGCTCCTCTTCACTCTGCTCCTCTTCAGTGAGTTCCTCTTCAGTCTGCTCCTTTTCAGTATGTTCCTCTTCAGTCTGATCCTTTTTAGTATGTTCCTCTTCAGTCTGTTCCTCTTCACTCTGTTCCTCTTCACTCTGCTCCTCTTCACTCTGCTCCTCTTCAGTGAGTTCCTCTTCCGTCTGTTCCTTCTCAGTCTGTTCCTTTTCAGTATGTTCCTTTTCAGTATGTTCCTCTTCACTCTGTTCCTCTTCAGTCTGCTCCTCTTCAGTATGTTCCTCTTCCGTCTGCTCCTCTTCTGGATGTTCCTCTTCAGTCTGATCCTCTTCACTCTGCTCCTCTTCAGTCTGTTCCTCTTCAGTCTGTTCCTCTTCAGACTGCTCCTCTTCAGTCTGTTCCTCTTCAGTCTGTTCCTCTTCACTCTGCTCCTCTTCACTCTGTTCCTCTTCAGTCTGTTCCTCTTCAGTCCGCTCCTCTTCAGTCTGTTCCTCTTCTGGATGTTCCTCTTCAGTCGGTTCCTCTGCAGTCTGTTCCTCTTCAGTCTGTTCCTTTTCAGTACGTTCCTCTTCAGTATGTTCCTCTTTAGTCTATTCCTCTCCACTCTGCTCCTCTTCAGTCTGTTCCTCTTCAGTCTGTTCCTCTTCAGTCTGTTCCTCTTCAGTCTGATCCTCTTCAGTCTGATCCTCTTCAGTCGGATCCTCTTCAGTCTGCACCTCTTCAGTCTGCTTCTCTTCAGTATGTTCCTCTTCAGTCTTCTCCTCTTCACTCCGTTCCTCTTCAGTCTGTTCCTCTTCAGTCTGATCCTCTTCAGTCAGATCCTCTTCAGTCCATTCCTCTTCAGTCTGATCCTCTTCAGTCTGCTCCTCTTCAGTCTGTTCCTCTTCACTCTGTTCCTCTTCACTCTGTTCATCTTCATTATGTTTCTCTTCAGTCTGATCCTCTTCACTCTGCTCCTCTTCAGTGAGTTCCTCTTCAGTCTGTTCCTCTTCACTCTGCTCCTCTTCAGTATGTTCCTCTTCTGGATGTTCCTCTTCAGTCCGTTCCTCTTAACTCTGCTCCTCTTCAGTGAGTTCCTCTTCAGTCTGTTCCTTCTCAGTCTGTTCCTTTTCAGTATGTTCCTCTTCACTCTGTTCCTCTTCAGTATGTTCCTCTTCTGGATGTTCCTCTTCAGTCCGTTCCTCTTCACTCTGCTCCTCTTCAGTGAGTTCCTCTTCAGTCTGTTCCTTCTCAGTCTGTTCCTTTTCAGTATGTTCCTCTCCACTCTGCTCCTCTTCAGTCTGTTCCTCTTCAGTACGTTCCTCTTCAGTCTGTTCCTCTTCAGTACGTTCCTCTTCAGTCTGTTCCTCTTCACTCTGCTCCTCTTCACTCTGCTCATCTTCATTCTGCTCCTCTTCACTCTGCTCCTCTTCAGTGAGTTCCTCTTCAGTCTGCTCCTTTTCAGTATGTTCCTCTTCAGTCTGATCCTTTTTAGTATGTTCCTCTTCAGTCTGTTCCTCTTCACTCTGTTCCTCTTCACTCTGCTCCTCTTCACTCTGCTCCTCTTCAGTGAGTTCCTCTTCCGTCTGTTCCTTCTCAGTCTGTTCCTTTTCAGTATGTTCCTTTTCAGTATGTTCCTCTTCACTCTGTTCCTCTTCAGTCTGCTCCTCTTCAGTATGTTCCTCTTCCGTCTGCTCCTCTTCTGGATGTTCCTCTTCAGTCTGATCCTCTTCACTCTGCTCCTCTTCAGTCTGTTCCTCTTCAGTCTGTTCCTCTTCAGACTGCTCCTCTTCAGTCTGTTCCTCTTCAGTCTGTTCCTCTTCACTCTGCTCCTCTTCACTCTGTTCCTCTTCAGTCTGTTCCTCTTCAGTCCGCTCCTCTTCAGTCTGTTCCTCTTCTGGATGTTCCTCTTCAGTCGGTTCCTCTGCAGTCTGTTCCTCTTCAGTCTGTTCCTTTTCAGTACGTTCCTCTTCAGTATGTTCCTCTTTAGTCTATTCCTCTCCACTCTGCTCCTCTTCAGTCTGTTCCTCTTCAGTCTGTTCCTCTTCAGTCTGTTCCTCTTCACTCTGCTCCTCTTCACTCTGTTCCTCTTCAGTCTGTTCCTCTTCAGTCCGCTCCTCTTCAGTCTGTTCCTCTTCAGTCCGTTCCTCTTCAGTCTGTTCCTCTTCTGGATGTTCCTCTTCAGTCGGTTCCTCTGCAGTCTGTTCCTCTTCAGTCTGTTCCTCTTCACTCTGTTCCTCTTCAGTCTGTTCCTCTTCAGTCTGTTCCTTTTCAGTACGTTCCTCTTCAGTATGTACCTCTTTAGTCTATTCCTCTCCACTCTGCTCCTCTTCAGTCTGTTCCTCTTCAGTACATTCCTCTTCAGTCTATTCCTCTTCACTCTGCTCCTCTTCACTCTGCTCCTCTTCAGTCTGCTCCTCTTCAGTCCGCTCCTCTTCAGTCCGTTCCTCTTCAGTCTGCTCCTCTTCAGTCTGCTCCTCTTCAGTATGTTCCTATTCAGTCTGCACCTCTTCAGTCCGTTCCTCTTCAGTCTGTTCCTCTTCAGTCTGTTCCTCTTCAGTCTTCTCCTCTTTACTCCGTTCCTCTTCAGTCTGTTCCTCTTCAGTCTGATCCTCTTCAGTCCGTTCCTCTTCAGTCTGTTCCTCTTCAGTCTGCTCCTCTTCAGTCTGATCCTCTTCAGTCTGATCCTCTTCAGTCCGTTCCTCTTCAGTCTGCTCCTCTTCAGTCTGCTCCTCTTCAGTATGTTCCTATTCAGTCTGATCCTCTTCAGTCTGCACCTCTTCAGTCCGTTCCTCTTCAGTCTGTTCCTCTTCAGTCTGTTCCTCTTCAGTCTTCTCCTCTTTACTCCGTTCCTCTTCAGTCTGTTCCTCTTCAGTCTGATCCTCTTCAGTCCGTTCCTCTTCAGTCTGTTCCTCTTCAGTCTGCTCCTCTTCAGTCTGATCCTCTTCAGTCTGATCCTCTTCAGTCCGTTCCTCTTCAGTCTGCTCCTCTTCAGTCTGCTCCTCTTCAGTATGTTCCTATTCAGTCTGATCCTCTTCAGTCTGCACCTCTTCAATCCATTCCTCTTCAGTCTGTTCCTCTTCAGTCTGTTCCTCTTCAGTCTGCTGCTCTTCAGTATTTTCCTATTCAGTCTGTTCCTCTTCAGTATGTTCCTCTTCAGTATGTTCCTCTTCAGTATGTTCCTCTTTAGTCTATTCCTCTCCACTCTGCTCCTCTTCAGTCTGTTCCTCTTCAGTCTGTTCCTCTTCAGTCTGTTCCTCTTCACTCTGCTCCTCTTCACTCTGCTCCTCTTCACTCTGTTACTCTTCAGTCTGTTACTCTTCAGTCTGTTACTCTTCAGTCTGCTCCTCTTCAGTCCGCTCCTCTTCAGTCTGTTCCTCTTCACTATGTTCCTCTTCACTATGTTCCTCTTCAGTCTGTTCCTCTTCACTCTGCTCCTCTCCATTCTGTTCCTCTTCAGTCTGGTCTTCTTCAGTCTGCTCCTCTTCAGTCTCTCAGGGAAGTGTATTTGATCAACAAATTTGTCAAGAAATAACGGATTAAATAAAACAAATCTTTAACCTCGAGGGTTGTTCCTATCCAGTTCCCTTTGTTGAGGTTATGTATCTGTTTCTGGTTCCTGAAGTGTTGATGAAGGATGTTTGGTGCCTCACAGATTAGAACTATTTAAGATAAAAAGCACAATATGAGGATGAACTTGAGTATTTTAGGAAACCTCCTCCAAAAAACCTTAAGCTCATTTTTAAGGAAAATCTTAAACAAGATACCTTCATGCAAGCGGCCGTTAGACTCCAGAAGGTTACCAACGTGTCTGTTGCTGTAACCGCGTCAGTGAAGGTCTTAGAGGTGACGTCAACCTTTAAACCAACCACAATGTTTCAAAGCATTTAAGAACCAACATGTTCCTCGAACCCAGTCTTTCTCAAAGAGTGGTCCGTGAGCAACCGCTAGTGGTCCGTGAGAGACCGCTAGTGGTCCGTGAGCGACCGCTAGTGGCCCGTGAGGGACCGCTAGTGGTCCGCAGACCACTAGACAGCAGCACCCCTTCACCCGGAGCTCCGACAGCACCGCCCCCCCTATTGTTTTGGGATATTTGGGGAGTGGTCCTTGGTCTGAAAACGTTTGAGAAACACTGCTCTAACCTAACCACCCCTTAGCCGTAGCGTTAGTATTAGCATCGCATGGCTAGAAGTCGCAGACGAAGTGTTTCTCACTGCTTGTCGCACCACGAGGCGTTAACGACTTGTCCAGGACTCTCAGGGACCAAGATGAATTTTAATGATTTTAAACACGATGACTCCCTTTAACCCAGACGTCAAAGTCTTCGTGCCAGAAGTTGTTCTTCAGAATGCATCAATATCTCAAAGAGATAAAACTGCTTTTAGTGCAGCTGCAGTAAACATCCTCTGCTCGTATGCCAACTGTGATAGGGTATCGCAGTACAAATGGGTTGCATGTGGATTTCATGGCCTTAATATGGTAAGTAAGGTACACTGTATACACAGAGGTATGCACACACACACACACACACACTGAGCCGGGGGGGTTGAGAGGCTTGTAAAGTCTGTTTAAACCATTATCAAGTCCAACAATCTGTCTGCAGTTGGATTTCACCCCATTCTCTCTTCCCACCCCTCTTTCCTCTGCTCTATCCATCTATCCACCTCTAGCAAGCCCTGACTTCTTTCATTACCACCAGATTGTTGAAATAAATCACCGCCCCCCTTTCTCTCTGAGTCTCCTTCTCTTCTCTCAGCACTCTGCAGAAGTCCACAGAGGGAAGTCTTTAAACGAGAAGCACATTTCAGTGCTAAAGAAGCTGAAGCTGTGAAGTCGGGGTTTGTTTTGTGGCTCCACATCTTTATTGACCAGAGCTGTTGGTTTGATCCAAACCTTCGGCCACGCAGAGCACCTGGCACCCGGCACACGTCACATGCTTGTGTTGGACTGTGAATGTGTCGCCAGGTCTTGTTGAGGGTTTGTGTAAATTAGGAAGTGCAGCTCACTGTACATATGTTGGCTCACCACAAACTACACAAATACAGTGCAGGGATGGGAAAATGTTATTTCGTAAGATTCAGTGCTAATCCTGAGCTAGAAGTTAGGCCGAGTCCACGCTACACAACTTTAACCCTTTTCCACTCACCGACAGAAGCAAATCAGCTTTCACGTGTAGTGTAAATCGTAGTTTGGAGACGATTCATCGGGGTTCCTCGTGGTGAAACATCTCGTAGTTAGCGGTACAGATCTGACCACGCTTAACTATCAGTCAAATGAAATACTGGGAGGGTGAAGTGATGAAAACATGGCTGTACCTGAACTCTTGTGTGTTTACCAGTAAATCCAGAGCTAACTGTTCACCTGCTTTAACAAAATCAAAGGTTTTCCATCATGAACATTTGGTTTGTTTGCCAGATGTTTCCCTCTTATTAAAAGCAGGCGCTCAGTGTTTCACATCCATCCACTGCTCATCACTGTGACTCCTGCTGAACCAAGTGATCTCTGCCAGACTTTGGTTTTTAGTTTCAGATCTGTGGGTGCAGACAGCTCGGCATCGAGAGGCGTCCCAGCGTCTGATGTGTGTGTGAACACATCGACACAGAGCTGTCATTGATAGAATATGTTTTTAAAGCATTCCCTCTCCAAGTTTAAAATCAGAAAGTTTGACTGAGTTAAAGAAGGACCAGGTGCCGCTCTGTGACTGACCGGAGGGATCCAGTCTCTAGCCGATCCAATAATACAACATACTCCAAGAACCTCAAGTTCAGTTCCCTTTATATCTGTTCTGATGTTTTATTAGGTTTACTGACTTTTATATACACTACAAACTGTTTGGCTGAATCCTAAAAAAAAGAACCCTCTTCCCTGGCTGCCAGCGACAGGATGCCATCGGAGGCCACACCCTTCACAAGTGGCTCTTGTTTTAGCAAACACTCAACACAACCAAACACAAACTTTTACGTCCTTGTAATTTTCTGTGGAATTCAGCAGGATAATCTGAGAAAGCCGCGTTCTGAGCCACAGAGGCTGCCGGTCCTGCAGAATGCCCTTCATTTTAATCTCCTTTTCATTAGAAACTCAAAGCGTATAATCTGTTGTGTGAATGTATAATTAGGTGTAAGTTTCTGGGCCTGTAGAAGTGATTCAGACCTCAGTAGAGTCCTGTTTATTCTGCAACTTGATATTAAACTATTTATATCTGAGGTTTCACAGAATACAAATCCTGATGTTGAGTCGTCTGTGGAGACTTAATCCTGCACAGCTTCACTCAGACCTTTACAGACTTTACATCTAAAGTATCTAAAGACGTGCGTGTGTGATCGCAGTAATTTACGTACAAAGTCAGCGTCGATAATAAACACATGTAGTTCAAGTTAAAGGCTTTTATATGTTCTGCTGTCACTGCGAGCATGCGTGGAGTCACCAGGTAACAGTCATGTTCCACAGAGGACACAAGTTTAATACTCAATAAACTCCAAACTCCGAGTCACGATGTTTGACATTCTGTAAGACTACAGATAACGTAGACTTGTACGCTCGTAACGTCTCGCAGATGTAACGTTACACGTTTTCTACCCACTCAAAAGCAGTTCCAAATCCGGACGCAGGAAGTGATTATAGTGAGCAGGTTAGCAGCCGGTAGTTAATAACGTAACGGCTGCGTGTTGTTCCAGATGCACCTGTCATGTAATGTGTCACACCGGTGTGACACCGGTGTGACACATGTGTGACTCCTGTGTGACACGTGTGACTCCTGTGTGACACATGAGAAGGCATTAAATAAACGATCCATCCTGACACGTCTGTGTGGTCAGCACTGTTTGTTTCCATTGATACCGGTCAGTGAAATGCACGTTTAGTTTATATCTGAATAAACATCCTGAACATCGACTTGGTCGTAAATATTTACTGAATGCTCTGAAGAGAAACTTAAGGTTGTGTATTCCTCGCTGTAAACGTGGATCAGATGCTGAGTCAGAGAACAGCAGCAGCTCTGTGTTCTGTGATGTTTTCCACTGGCGTCTGTTCGTGTCCATGAGCAGAACACAGAACACGAGCTCCATCCACAAGCAAGAAGACACATGTACATTAATATTATATCATAAAACCATACAACACACAACTTCACAAGTCATCTCTTTAATACTGCTCTTTTTCTCAGCATTGCTTTTCTGGCAAACACAAAAACATACAAACATAAAATAAGAATAAAAAGACAAGATCCCTAAATAAACAAAGAAGGTTCTGTGACGAGCATGTTGAAACTATTGCAAATATCTCCTGCCAAAGAAACACAAAGAGGGGGAGGGGGGGCAGATATATGAGCGTCTGTGTTTGTTCTGGAATATTGTCAGGACGAGGAAAGTAGCAGAAGCCGGAGAAATAAGTTGATCTCGGACAGAGCTGGAGTGTAGAGCGCGCGCACGCACGCACGCACGCAGTTTTATCATTTTTAGTTTGTAATGTAATATAATGTCTTGTGAGGAGAAGTAAAGAAATACATCAGCATGTATATGATAAGGCACGTCTGTAAAGTTTTCTCAGGAAAAGACGCATTAAAATAAATTCTTATGACATTCCATCCCCGGACAGGAAAACGAGAACAAATGCATAGAACGCTCCGCCTGAGCGTTTCACAGCCAAACCGTCTCCAAACACTGCAGCCAACAATCCCAGAACACAGAGGCTGAGAGAGGGCCGGAGGATGTGTTTGAGCCAGAGGGTGTGTGAGCAAGCGGCTGCAGGGAGACGCTGTCTAGAAACAGTCCAGGCAGCAGCGAGAGGAAACCAGGGCCTCAAACTCACTGACGCTCACAGCAAAGTTCCTTCAAGCTCTTTGAACTCTCTTCTCCCGGCACGCGTGCGCTGCTTTATAGAGCAGCTTCTGTGGCAAAAGGCCTTTGAACACAATTCTGGAGCTTTGGCTGTCAGGAACAGTCTGTGGCTTGTCCTGATGTAGCGCTGACACTTGATACATTCACTTGCTGAGTTCTTCAGACACATTTTGACGAACCTCACACAAAAAAGAATTCTATGCATGATGTAAAGATGACGTGAATCATGAAGATAATGTTTTAATTTTATCCTTAAGTTAAAACATTTGAGTAGATTTTTGATTATTGTTAGTTGCTTTTAGCTCAAGAACTCCGAAAAAGCTCTGGAAAGCTTTAACCTACAAAGCACATAGAAAACAATCCGTGATGACTTAAGCAGAGCTCATTCAAGGGAGAACAACTAGTAATGTTTCAACTCGCAACCATAGCAATACTGAAAGGATGAACACAATACAAATACAACAAACACATGAGAAGAATATCATGCTGTCAGCTCGACAGAACCTTTTTCAATGGCTTCTCATTCAGTCCATTTATCTTTTATCTTTCACAGCAAATTCATCTCCCGCAGCCCGAAGCTTCAGGATGTGTGGAGAGAATTATAGTAGATCTCTTGACACTGAAGAATCCAACTTCGCGTGTGGAGAAACTTGAAGTGTTGTTTCACGTTAGAAAATGTCAACAGCAACATATGAAGTTCAGACAGCTTTTACACTCATCAACCTTTGAAAAGTATTTTAAAGTTGTGTTTATTGTTCTATGTGATATTTCTTTTCAGTGCAAGTTTATTTTATAATCCCCACGAAGCAGTTGGCGTTGGTCGAAAACCCATTTTGTACCGGGACATGTGGTCTTCAGCATCACACGTGTGCATCACTGTATTACAGTCACTTCCTCCGGTTCTGTAGCCCAAACACTGGGACACCTTCTCCCAAATCCAGCAACAGGATTACAGCTCATTCACATAGTTTCTGTTATATAAGCAAAGATTTAAAACATTAAAAATAAAATGAGCCACTGGTTACAGTTGTGTCGATGCAAAAAGGCACTGTTTTCATTCTGCTACTAAGACCCTTCTAGTCGATTGCACTTAGTTTGGTTTCATCACCATCAAACTCTGCGAGATGACTTTAAACCACATCCTGATTCCAGTCCCACAGTGGTTAGGCACATTTTCAATATGCTATAATCTTAAATTCATCATTCAGTGTCTGTAAAATAGATGATCCCGTCTGCAGTGTCATCATTTGGACAACAAAGGATAGTAGGTGCCACCTTTCAATATGTGGATCAGAAATTGGAACGAAAATTAGATTTTTAACCACTAAGTGATCCATAGCAGGATCTCCTGGTGGGCCCAATCTCTTCAAGTGTTTGCATGTTACTGGATATTAGAAATAAGATGGCTTTAAGGATGCTATATTGTTATTTGATGGGCAGTGGCCTTGCATCAAGGGTACTTCATAGTCCAAACCCCCATTTTGTTGCAAGGAAGCAGGTGACTGAGGAGTGTGACAGCCGTCAATCTCAGGCTGTTTGTGGGGTAGTGTACCATTCCCCCCATTCTCCAGGCAGGCCTTTATCCCATCCAGTTCTATGGGATCAGGATCTGCCGGGCCCAGCTCCAGCTCCATCCCTGCCTTGGCCTGCCTCCTCTTTCGGACACAGATGATTGTCCCAGCCACCACGGCCAACCCCAGCACCAGTGCCAGTGCAGCCAGGGTGGGGATTAGAGTGTGTGTCAGCTGGCTCTGTGACTCCACCCTAGACTCTGTGGATGACGGTGGAACCCCTTCGGTGCGAGCCTCTGTACACGACCCGGTTTCTACAGAGCTGTTGGCCCTAGAGTTGGTTCTTTCACCAAGGGGACTGGCACAGACTGAGTAGGTACAGTTCGGTATCAAACCACGCAAAGTGTACTCGGGGTAGGATGCCGGTACACTCAGGATAATGGGGCGGCGGTCAGGCCCTGAGAGGTTACGGTAGGTCAACCTGATGCCACGGATGTGTGGCCGTATCTCGATGAAACGGTGCAGGTCGAGAAGGATAGAAGTGGAGGTGACATGCCGTGAGCTGATAGCATCAAGTTCAGCGGGCATCGCAGGGGCAACTAGCAAAACCTCTGTTGCTGAGGGTTTTGGAGGCTCAGGAACCTCATCTACATTTTCACAGTAGAGGCCAGAGGTTCCTGAGGGACACAAACAGCTGAGTTGACCCAATGGGTCAAAATTACATGTGCCCCCATTGAGGCAGATGTTTGGTGGACAGATGTGTTCCCCTAGCTCCCCACTGGTGGAGCTTGGGGAGACTGGAGGTTCTGGTGAAAGGGGGCTGTCTGTTTTTGAGGAGATGGTTGCTTCACTAGGTGGAGGAGGAGGAGGAATAGCGTTGGTATGGATGGGCTCTGGAGATGTGGTGGGCATCTTGGGAACAGGAGTACTTCCAATGGGGGAGTCAATCAGCACTGTTGTGGTAGGTGGACACCCAAAGTCTTTGTGCTCCAGCGCTGAAAGCATCTTCCCAGCATTAACTAGAGGGAAGTGACATCTGGTTTCTTCAGGGCGCCCAAGATTCACATTCTTCTCCTTTAGCCAGACGGGGAACCAGGCTAATGGACACAAGCAGTTAAATGGGTTTTCAGCTGCTGTCAGGTGCATCAACCTAGGGAAGGTCTGGAAGAAACTCTGGGAAAATCCCTGGAGATTAAGACCACTGAGATCCAGTTCTTGAAGTCCACTCAGTTTCTGGAAGTCCTCCACCCTGAGCTCGCCCAATGGGTTGGCAGCCAGGCTGAGCTTGATCAGCCCCTTGAGGGAGTCCTGCATTAGGGCCTGGGGCACCTCAGTTAACTGGTTTGTGGAGATGTCGAGCTCATGGAGGTTCCCCAGGGAGGCTATGAGATCCTCATCCACAGAGGTGAGCCCGAGAGATGCCACCTTAAGGGCCTCCAGATGGGGAGTCTGGAGGTCTGATGGTCCCAGGGTGGGGATGATGTTGTAACTGAGGTCTAAAAGCAAAAGTCTGGGGAAATTAAGGGATGGCAGAGAGGTGAGCTGGTTCCCTTGGAGCTTGAGTTCCAGTAGCATCTCTAAACCTTCAAAAGCTGCCACGTGGATGCTCTGAATGCGGTTTGCATGGAGATACAGCCTCTCCAACTGGACCAACCCAGAAAAACTGTCTTTGGATATGTGGGAAATGTGGTTAGTGGACAGGTCTAAGTTCTTCAGCTTTGACAGCATCTCAAACACACCGTCTGGTATCTCTGCCAGCTCATTCTGGCTCAGATCTAACAACTCCATCTCCCCCAGTCCTCTGAAGTCATCTTGGGACAAAGAGTTGATGCCGTTCTGGAAAATGTATAGATTTTGGGTGGAGGCGGGGACACGAGGCACGATGCTTGAGCGTCGATTAATGCAGAATATGGAGTCCTGGCTCTGGCAGGAACAGTCGTCTGGGCAGTCAGAGGATAACACCAGACCAGATGAGAGGCAGAAGAGCAGGAAGTAAGGCAGCATGATGACGTCAGGCTGTGAACTCTGAAAGACATAAGAGAGAAAATGGTTGGTGTTAATCACCATTTGCTTACTAAGCAGGTCACAATTAAACATTGAGGCTTTACAGACTGTGTATAGGCTGTGAACAACATCATTACTGAGGAATAAAGGAAAGTTATGTAAGGTGTTTTCTCAATCTAAATCCTGAAGCCTTAATTCTTTTGGATCATAAATAAATGCTAGAGGAATTCTGTCTTTATCCCTTCCAAACACGTTGAGTCCAATACACTGGATACAAGCACACTTCAGCCAATCAACAAGCCCTCGCTTCCATACACACATGCACACAAACAAACGCTGACTGCTCCTTCAAAGTGAATTTGCTGTTTTATATCCTCAATGAGCAGACACCCCAGGGATCGGGACCCACATACCGAGGCGGTGGGTTTACACAGCCCACCCAGGGTGACCCTTCCTGGGGCAAGTGAGAAAGTCGTTCAGCCTCTTCCCTGTGTTTATGACACGGCCCCTTGCACGTGAAACCAAGTCTGCAGTGTTGCGGCTCGACAGTCGCAGCACCACACGACTACTACATACATACACACACAGTGTATATATATATATATATATATATTATATATATATTATAGCAATAATATATATATCTATATTATTATAGTAGATAATATATATATACATACTATCATACATATATATATATATCATATATAATACTAGCTATATATTATATACATTATACATATATATATATATTATATATATTATCTATATATTATATATATATTATATAATACCTATATATAATATACCTAATAGATATCATTACCTATATATCTATCTTCCCATCATATAATGATATATATTAATATACACATATATGATATACATAACATATATATATCCATACATAATATAATATAATCAAACATACTATAATATATATAGACCATATCTAATATAAATACATATATATTATATACCTAGTACTAATATATATCACCATATCTAATACAATCGATATATTATAAACATACATATACATACTATATATATAATACATATATATATCTATACATACAATATATAGATACATACATATACACTATTATATATATATATATATATATATATAAATAGATATATATACACATTATATATATATACATCATATGCATTATATATAATATATATATATAATATATAACTAATATAGATTATGAGATATTTAATATTAGATATAATACTATATATATATATATTTACATATTATATATATATATACTACATTCATACATACTTCCATAATATCTGACATACATACATCATACATACATATATATATATGATATATTCTTATATATTGTATATCATATATAAGTTATGACTCGTTACTATATATATATATATTGTATACATATTATATATATATATACTATATTATATATATATACACTATATATATATATATACTATTTATATATATATTATGATGTATATATATTTATATATGTATATATTAATTCATATAGATATATATAGTATCGATATATATAATATATATATATATATATGTACTATATTATAAATATATAATATATGTTACATATATTTAATATATATATGTATACATAATCATATTATATATGCATAATATTATATATATATATAGAATATTGTTATATCTATATATATATAAGTAATATGATATGATATATATATATATTAATATATATATATAACTTATATGCATATGTATACATACCTATATATATATTATATATATATTCATATATATGGATGTTATATTATTATGTAGTAGTAGCTATATGGATGATGATATGTAGCTATGATTATATATGATGTAATTGTATGTATTCATTGTATATTAAGTATATATCATATATATGTATATATCATAATATATATATATATATTATTATATATATCATATATAACATATATATCTATATAATATATATATATATATATATCATGTATATTATATTTATTATCATATATTAATATATATATATATATATATAATATAATAATATATATAATGATCATACTATAGTACTATATGTTATAATATATTTATATTATATATATATAATGTCTCTAATTTTGTATCTATATCATATTATATATATATATATATATACACTATATATATATATAACATATACGATATATATATATCATATACTATATATATATATATAGTATATATATAATATATGATATAATATATTATACATATATATATTATATAGTATATTATTATAAATATATAGTAGATATAATATATGCCATATATATATATGAGATATATTATATATATGTTTTAGATATGTATATTAGTAATATAGATTATTAAATATGATTAATACTATATAAGATATATAGTCATACATACTATAGATATTACATATATATATGATCATATATATAATAGTATACTTACCTATCTATATATATTTATATATATATATATATGTATATATATGTATGAACATATCAGTAGTATGTATATATATATACATAGATATATATATCTATATTATAGTATTAATTATATAGTTATATATATATATATGTATAGTACATATATTATATATATATATATATTATATATATAGTATATTATATATAATATATATATATATCACTATCATAATATTTATAATATATATATATATTTATATATAATATAAGCCGCCATTGTTTTTCCTCTCTCGTTCTTGTCTCTACATCTCTCTATATATCTATCTCTATATCTCTCTACATACTAAATATCTATATATAATATATTATTACTCCTATACATACTTGTATCTTATGAGTAGTTGTATATATATCTATACCTATACTATATATAACTTGCGTATACGTATATGATATTACTATATAGTATATAGTATATATATATAGATATATATATATAATATAATATATATACATAGAAAAGATTTATATATATATAGACTAACACCTAACGATAAGTATATATATATATATACTATATATTTATATATATAGTATAGACATAGTACAATATATATTATATCTACATAGTATTACATATAAAATATATATATATATATATATATGTGCTTGGGACATCCTTGTCGTTTGACCTTTGACCCTCTTTTTCAGTTGAGTGAAAGAAGAAACAGGAAGTCTAAGAGAGTGTAACGTTGTCAGGACGGCGCTGCAGGAACACAGCTTGATGCGTCTCCTCTGTTCTGAAGTTGGCTCAACGTTTGAAAGGAATGAGAAGCTTAAGTCTCCTGTTTATCATCCATCCATATCATCTCACCGGGCACCACAAAGCCAAGAATCTGCCACACACCTTTCTTAACATCTCTGCAGTCACATGACGTGCACTCCTCTCTGCTCTTCCATGAACTCACGATTAAAAGTGACAGAGTCTTCTGCTGTTAAGGCTTCACACAGAACATCCTCCTCATGATGAAAGCGAAACATCGTCGTCAAAAAGACACGAAACAGGTCAACACACACACACACACACACACACACACCACACCTGGATTCTGTTACCCACAATACACTGCAGCCATCTCTCACTGTGAGACCAAAGGTCCACATAAACCTTTGTCCTCCCCCGTGATAAGAGGAAGGTAGAGAGGGAGACGAGCAGCGAGAGGAAGAGACACTTTGTGTGTTCTGCCTCATTCATCCTCCAGTTGCTGTAAACACAGCCGGACTGCCAAACCTAAAGTGCAGCACAAGAGCCAGACTCATGTTGTCCTCCCAAGCTGAGCCGCTCCACTGTTCCTGGAGGAGAGTTAACGGGTGAATCGTAAATGCATCTTGGACATTATTTGTGGATGTTCTGTCATCATTCCTGAAACCCTTGTTCTCAACAGATGGCTCGACGGCGACATCACACCAGACGGCTGGAAACAAACGGAAAATTTAGCCGAACTTGTTTGGACGGAGAAACAAAGGCGAAACGTAAAAAGTTCACAACTTTGAGGGATGAAACCTGCACATCACAGTAGCTGCTGTCCTGTTTACGTCCGACCGCTCGTCTCTACGCCCTCAGACTTCATTGTGCCTAAAGTGCGTCACCGTGATCCAAGTTCTCAGGATAATAATAGAAAGGAAGACACATTAAGTTGTAGTTGTAAGAACAATAGAATAATCCCCTGAGAGAATAAAACCCTCAGAGCTGTGTTTTGTGCTTTACGGTAAGCGCGTCATTTCCGGTTGTTAATGTTTCTGTGTTGCTGGTAGCATACTTCGGCAGCTCCAGCTTGACCCAGTTAATGTTGTTATATTCTTGATCACATCGGCTAATTACCTGTCATCTATCTAAACCTATACTTGTACTTCCTAAGCACTTACAACTCTCTCCTTATCCTCCTTCTCTTAGCGACTCTCGCTAAATCCTCAATTCTTTACGCTCTTTTCGGCTCTGCTAACGTTAGCTGCTGCAGCTCGGCAGCTAGCGATGGCATCTCCCTCTTCTGCTCTCTCCTGCTCGGTGTGTTTCATGTTTAGCTATTGCGCTGCCTCCTTTAGTGATAATGGTACGTGTATTAAATGTAGTTTATACGCAGGGTTGGAGGCGAGTTTTAGAGGGATAGATGAGCGGCTCCACACCATGGTTAGTCAGTGGTTAGCAACTGTAGCTGTTAGCAAGCCCCCTATAGCTAAGATTGTTATTCACGTCAGCGGTAATGACACGTGATTGCATCAATCGGAGTGTACTAAAGTTAATGTGGAGTCCGTAGTTTTCTCTGGTCCTCTGCCAAATCTTTTGATTCCGTCGCTGGCTCTCATGGTGGTGTCCAGATAATGATGTGGGCTTCGTAGACAATAGGCGGACTTTCTGGGGAAGACCTGGTCTGATTAGGAGTGACGGCATCCATCCTACTTTGGCTGGAGCAGATCTCATATCCAATAATATTACACAGTCTATTAGTGGACCTAATCCATGACAACCCAGAGTTGAGACCAGGAGACAGAGTTGCAGTCTTACACACTTCTCTGTGCTTCTTTCCAGGCAGTCACCCACTCAAATCCCCATAGTGACTGTGTCTGCCCCACGACCGCTGAAACTAATCAAGTCTATGGTTAACAGAAGAGGAGTTATACATGAAAACATCATTAAAATAAACACCACCGCTGCAAAAGTGCAACTAAATCTAAAAATTAAATGTGGGCTCTTAAACATCAGATCTTTATCAACGAAAGCTGGATTGGTAAATGATTTAATATCAGATAATAAGATTGATTTATTTTGTCTCACTGAAACCTGGCTGAGACATGAAGAATATGTCTAAATGAATCCACTCCACCTGGTCATATTAATACTCACATTCCTCGAGGTACTGGCCGAGGAGGTGGAGCTGCGGCCATATTTGACTCAAACCTCTTGATCAATCCTAAACCTAAACTAAACTATAACTCTTTTGAAAGCCTTGTTCTTACGCTCTCAAACCCAACATGGAAAACAATAAAGCCAGTTTTATTAGTTACTGTGTACCGCCCTCCTGGTCCGTATTCTGAAGTTCTATCTGAATTCTCAGAACTTTTATCAAGTTTAGTCCTTAAAACAGATAAAGTAATTATTGTAGGTGACTTTAATATTCATGTGGATGTTGATAGTGAGCCTTAATAATGCATTTATCTCAATATTAGATTCACTTGGGTTCAGTCAGAATGTACATGTTTAAACCACACTCTGGACCTTGTTCTGGGATATGGTGTTGAAATTGAAAGTTTATCAGTGTGTCCACATAATCCTCTTTTATCAGACCATTTTTTAATAACTTTTGAAGTCCTGTTACTGGACTACAAGCCAGCAGGCAGAACATCCTACGCTCGATGTTTATCTGAAAGTGCTGTGACTAAATTTAAGGAAGTGATTCCATCAGCACTTGATTCAATACCAGGACTCAACATCAATATAATGGAGGACTCCAATGCTAACTTTAGTCCCTCCCAAATTATTATTAATGTTTCTAAACATCTCTAAAAGTCTCTAAAAGTCTTTAAATGATTATTATTAATTATTATTATCTGGCTATGTACCACAATCCTTTAAAGTAGCTGTAATAAAACCACTTCTTAAAAAGCCTAGTCTTGATCCAGAGGTTTTAGCCAACTATAGGCCGATATCTAACCTTCCCTTTCTCGCTAAGATCCTTGAGAAAGCAGTTGAAAAACAGTTGTGTGATTTTTTACATAATAATAGTTTATTTGAGGTTTTTCAATCTGGATTTAGAGTTCATCATAGCACAGAGACGGCACTGGTGAAAGTTACCAATGACCTTCTATTGGCATCAGACAAAGGACTTGTCTCTGTTCTTGTCTTGTTAGACCTCAGTGCTGCTTTCCACACTGTTGATCAGGACATTCTACTACAGAGACTGGAACATTGTGTTGGCATAAAAGGAACCGCACTAAACTGGTTCAAGTCCCATTTATCTGAGCGATCTCAATTTGTACGTGTTAACGATAAATCCTCCATGACAGCCAAAGTCAGTCTTGGAGTTCCGCAGGGTTCTGTACTTGGACCGATTCTATTCACCTTATATATGCTTCCTTTGGGCAATATTATAAGGAACCGCTCTATAAACTTTCATTGTTATGCGGATGATACCCAATTATATCTATCAATTAAACCAGATGAAACCAATCAATTGGCTAAACTTCATGCCTTAAGGACATAAAAACTTGGATGTCTAGCAACTTCTTGATGTTAAACAGACAAAACTGAAGTTATTATACTTGGCCCTAAACGCCTCTGAAACGCATTTTCTAATGACATAGAAGCTCTGGATGACATTAATTTGGCCTCCAGCACCAATGTAAGGAATCTTGGCGTCATCTTTGATCAAGATCTGTCGTTTAACTCCCACATAAAACAAATCTCAAGGACTGCCTTCTTTCATCTACGTAACATTGCAAAAATAAGACACATCCTGTCTCAAAATGATGCAGAAAAACTAGTCCATGCATTTGTTACTTCAAGGCTGGATTACTGCGACTCATTGTTATCAGGTTGTCCCAAAAAGTCTCTTAAGACTCTTCAGTTGATCCAAAATGCAGCGGCACGTGTATTGACAAGAACAAGGAAACGGGATCATATTACTCCTGTATTAGCTGCTCTGCACTGGCTCCCGGTAAAATACAGAATAGTATTCAAAATCCTTCTCCTGACTTACAAATCAATTAAAGGTCAGGCTCCAGCATATCTTAAAGATCTCATAGTACCTTATAAACCAACTAGAGCATTGCGCTCCCAGACTGCAGGGTTACTTGTGGTTCCTAGAGTTTCTAAGAGTACAATGGGAGCCAGAGCCTTCAGCTATCAAGCTCCTCTCCAGTGGAACCAGCTTCCAGTTTGTGTTCGGGAGGCAGACACCCTCTCCACATTTAAGAGCAGGCTAAAGACTTTCCTTTTTGATAAAGCTTATAGTTAGGGCTGGCTCAGGTTTGCCCTGGATCAGCCCCTAGTTATGCTGCTATAGGCTTAGACTGCCGGGGGACACCTCCCTGCTCTCCTCCTTCTCTTCCTCTCTCCTCCCCTCCCTCTCTTCTTCTCCCTCTCTATCTGTATGCATTTATGTAAATGTTGTGGTGTCGTAACCTGTACAGTCTATAAAGCACACTGAGACAAATGTATAGTTTGTGATATTGGGCTATACAAAATAAATTTGATTTGATTTGTGAGAGGCGGGACACCTCAGCATACACACAAGAACTGTGGAGAAGATCCAGAGAATCAGGTCTGAATACTGTCGTCTTCTTCTTCTTCTTTAGTCCATCATGTTTGTAGATGGAAGATTATAATTTGCATGATTTCTGGGGAACATTATTTACATAACGGCCGAGCGGCTCCACCTTCAGCTCACATCTTACACTGATGCTGGTGTTTGTGTTAGACGTGCTTCGCTGCAGAGGAAGTGATACGTCGTACACGCAGCTTAAAGGATCCACTTTAGATGAAATGAAAGGATGAGCAGTGACTGTTACTCACCAGAGACGAAGCCAAAACCTACTAATAAAGACTTCCAGCACCACCAGTTTCAGGAAGAGGGGTGAGGAAGGGTGTGTGTGAGTGTGTGTGTGTGTGTGGGGAATGAAGGTACAACGAAGGAGAGAGGGATCATAAATTGTGTTGGAAAGTTGGTCTCCAGGGAGATTACTTCACTTTAGTGGTACAAACCTTCCCTCAACTCCCACACCCCTGAAACTCCCCAAAGTGGAATATCCTGTTACCTCATGCCTGAGAAGTTCCAGTGAAATCTGTTTAACGGCTTCAGTCTTTCTGGAACTCTTGGCCCCAGAAGAAGTTGTGTAGGCAGATCAGTCACATGTGTGGAGTGTGTAACAACCGTGTGTAAGGATTTAATAATAACACATTAAAAATGTCTCATTTCCATTTGAGACAAATCAACTTTCCATCTCTCAAACTAGAGAAGTGTGAAACTACAGCAATAAGAGAACTAACCCTGTGAGTGTGGGTTCAGCCTGAGTTGCTTTGACAACTCTTGCCCTTTAACCTTTTTGCACTTCAGCAAATCTGCCCGACAACACCAGCGCAGTTGAACCCTGCTGAAGGACTGAGTGCTGAAACACCCACAATGCTTAAAGTAATCTAAGTAATCTTAGTTACTTAGGTTCTGGACAGATTTGAGGCGATCTGTCCAGTTTCTGAATCTTTACTCTCATTAGATCCACAAGGCCGAATTTAAAGTTTGTTCCGACTTTCGACGCTCAGCAACAAACTGCTTTAGCTAATCATGTTAGCATGCTAACACTTGCTCATTAACACTAAACACAAAGTCCAGCTGAGGCTGAATGTCATGAATATCTGTAAACTCATGGAGATCCATCCCACAGTTGTTGAGATATTTCAAATGAACATCATGGGGGCGCTAGAGGAACATTTGGAGCGTCATTACATCATCGCTGTAGTTTAGATCTAGTCAGGAAACACTAGAGGAAACGTGAGAAACAAAGGTTTAAAGTAAAAGTCCTGCGAAGACATTTCTGTTGCTTCCATGTCTTGATGTGATCGTCAAGAGACGTTTACTGTGAGACAACATTCAGTCCATATTAAGAGAACAGACTCATGGACTGTTATACCACATCAACTCACTGTGACACAAACACACGGAGACGTGTGAACAAACACACCCCCCCCCCCCCCCCCCCCCCCCGTGTTAACTTGAACTCTTGAAGACAACTTTATTCTGCTGCCTCCACGGTGAACAGAGAATCAGAACACGTAGACGTGTTGATGAGATGGGGATAACACTCAGTGAAGACATGTGACTCACACTGAACGATGCTCTCAGTGATCCGGTCCGAGTCACGACTTCCCACTTTTAAACGAACCCCCCCCCCCCCCCCCCCACCCCCGTTTACTTCCAGTCTGTATCAACACTTTCCTCCGTGGAGGCTTGTGAGACAGAAACCTGACACCACAAGCACAGTGAGGCTTTCTGCAGCAACAACTACACTCATGAATGTTAAAGGTGTGTGTGTGTGTTCACACTTCACTCTTTGTCTGTCAACAGTTGGAAATAAGCAGGTCACCTGCAGCCGGCTGCACACAGGTGTGCCAGCGGGCTGCGTCTCTCAGAACATCTCCTCTTCCCTCGTCCTTCCCTTCTTCTACCAGTTGCTTTAACACTGTAGGAAGGAAAGCTGCTAACCCTGCTTTCACACTTCCTCTCAGTGCATGTTTATGTCTCCGAGTAGATGTATGATGGCAGGCGGTCCTTCGTCGTCTAACTCGGTGATTTTAATGACAGATGTGTAAAAGACTAGTCACAGCATCACTTTGCATCAGACTAGAGATGCTCTCAAGCTTCGTGGAAATCAGTCAGTCAGCATGAAAAAGCTTCAAAATTGACTAAATAAATCTCAGTCGACTAAAACTAGCAGTTAGCAATCCATCAAGAGGAGAATCTGTAGAAGCAGTAAGTACTGACCCCAGACAGCTTCACACAACAAGTCATATCTTTTATCAAAGCTGGTTGATAAAGAACTTGAACTGTAATCTGAAGTGTTGAAGCTGCAGTAAGTTACTTCTTCCAGCCTGAGGAGAAGCTGGCAGGAGCCTCACGAGCTGCACATGTTCACAAAGCTTCAGACGTGCGTCTTGTGTTCCATGCATCAAACCTCGCTGCTCCTCCTCACCTCCAGGCCGGAGTCCTAATCCTCACCTGTGGGCCCCTTCATGCTTGTTAAGCCCAGCTGTCAGTTACAAAAGTGTGGCCTCTGGCAGGGCACAGGACTGTGGTGGGTTGGGGGGAGACGGATCCTGCAGCTTCTCTATCATCAAACATTAAACCTGATTCTGGTTCTGAATCAAGACACCAGAAGGTTTCGTTTGAATCTGTGAACCAGACTCGACGTTTGTGAACCTAAGATACGTTTCATGTCATCGTCGTATCACGAAATGAAGACAGGCCTTCGCAGACTCTTACGGGACATGAGCAGCGGCGGCTCCTGGAGTGAAAAGCTTCATCAGGGTTAAGATGCTCTCATCAAGACTGTGAGCTCCTCGCTACAGGCTGTACAACACTCAGCACATCGGACTCATTCTGATGTGAACATGTTAACTCTTCTTCTGAGTACACACACACACACACACACACACACACACACACACACACACACACACACACACACACACACACACACACACACACACTATATAATAATAGTATATTATTATCATTTCATTAGTATAATATTATTATTATTAGTAGTATAATAGTATATTATTATTATTATTATTAGTATAATAGCATATTATTATTATTATTAGTAGTAGTAGTATAATAGTATATTATTATTATTATTATTATTATTATTAGTATAATAGCATATTAGTAGTAGTAGTAGTAGTAGTAGTATAATAGTATATTATTATTATTATTATAATAGTATATTATTATTAGTATAATAGCATATTATTATTATTAGTAGTAGTAGTATAATAGTATATTATTATTATTATTATTATTATTATTATTATAATAGTATATTATTATTAGTATAATAGTATATTATTATTAGTATAATAGTATATTATTATTAGTAGTAGTAGTATAATAGTATATTATTATTATTATTAGTAGTAGTAGTAGTGGTAGTAGTATAATAGTATATTATTATTAGTATTATTATTAGTATAATAGTATATTATTATTAGTAGTAGTAGTATAATAGTATATTATTATTAGTATTAGTATAATAGTATATTATTATTATTAGTAGTAGTATAATAGTATATTATTATTATGATTATTATTAGTATAATAGTATATTATTATTATTAGTAGTAGTAGTATAATAGTATATTATTATTAGTATTATTATTAGTATAATAGTATATTATATTAGTAGTAGTAGTATAATAGTATATTATTATTAGTAGTAGTATAATAGTATATTATTATTAGTAGTAGTAGTATAATAGTATATTATTATTATTATGATTATTATTATTAGTAGTAGTAGTAGTAGTAGTAGTATAATAGTATATTATT
This sequence comes from Cottoperca gobio, assembly GCF_900634415.1. Taxonomy (NCBI): domain Eukaryota; kingdom Metazoa; phylum Chordata; class Actinopteri; order Perciformes; family Bovichtidae; genus Cottoperca; species Cottoperca gobio. The sequence continues at coordinate 217,900 of NW_021167060.1, forward strand.
ATTATTAGTATTATTAGTATAATAGTATATTATTATTATTAGTAGTAGTATAATAGTATATTATTATTAGCAGTAGTATAATAGTATATTATTATTAGTATTATTATTAGTATAATAGTATATTATTATTAGTAGTAGTAGTATAATAGTATATTATTATTAGTAGTAGTATAATAGTATATTATTATTAGTAGTAGTAGTATAATAGTATATTATTATTAGTATTATTATTAGTATAATAGTATATTATTATTAGTAGTAGTAGTATAATAGTATATTATTATTATTATGATTATTATTATTATTAGTAGTAGTAGTAGTATAATAGTATATTATTATTAGTAGTAGTAGTATAATAGTATATTATTATTAGTATTATTATTAGTATAATAGTATATTATTATTATTAGTAGTAGTATAATAGTATATTATTATTAGTAGTAGTAGTATAATAGTATATTATTATTATGATTATTATTATAGTAGTAGTAGTAGTATAATAGTATATTATTATTATTATTAGTAGTATAATAGTATATTATTATTATTATTAGTAGTATAATAGTATATTATTATTATTTCATTAGTATAATAGTATATTATTATTATTTCATTAGTATAATAGTATATTATTATTAGTAGTAGTATAATAGTATATTATTATTAGTAGTAGTATAATAGTATATTATTATTAGTAGTAGTATAATAGTATATTATTATTAGTAGTAGTATAATAGTATATTATTATTATTATGATTATTATTATTAGTAGTAGTAGTAGTATAATAGTATATTATTATTATTAGTATTATTAGTATAATAGTATATTATTATTAGTAGTAGTATAATAGTATATTATTATTAGTATTATTATTAGTATAATAGTATATTATTATTATTAGTAGTAGTATAATAGTATATTATTATTAGTAGTAGTAGTATAATAGTATATTATTATTATTATTATGATATATTATTATTAGTAGTAGTAGTATAATAGTATATTATTATTAGTAGTAGTAGTATAATAGTATATTATTATTAGTATTATTATTAGTATAATAGTATATTATTATTATTAGTAGTAGTATAATAGTATATTATTATTATTATTAGTAGTATAATAGTATATTATTATTATTATGATTATTATTATTAGTAGTAGTAGTAGTATAATAGTATATTATTATTAGTAGTAGTAGTATAATAGTATATTATTATTAGTAGTAGTAGTATAATAGTATATTATTATTAGTAGTAGTAGTATAATAGTATATTATTATTATTAGTAGTAGTATAATAGTATATTATTATTATTTCATTAGTATAATAGTATATTATTATTAGTAGTAGTATAATAGTATATTATTATTAGTAGTAGTATAATAGTATATTATTATTATTATTAGTAGTATAATAGTATATTATTATTATTATGATTATGATTAGTAGTAGTAGTAATAGTATAGTATTATTAGTAGTAGTTAGTATAATAGTATATTATTATTAGTAGTAGTAGTATAATAGTATATTATTATTAGTAGTAGTAGTATAATAGTATATTATTATTATTAGTAGTAGTATAATAGTATATTATTATTATCTCATTAGTATAATAGTATATTATTATTAGTAGTAGTATAATAGTAATTATTATTATTTCATTAGTATAATAGTATATTATTATTAGTAGTAGTAGTATAATAGTATATTATTATTATTTCATTAGTATAATAGTATATTATTATTAGTAGTAGTATAATAGTATATTATTATTATTTCATTAGTATAATAGTATATTATTAGTAGTAGTAGTAGTATAATAGTATATTTATTATTATTTCATTAGTATAATAGTATATTATTAGTAGTAGTAGTGGTATAATAGTATATTATTATTATTTCATTAGTATAATAGTATATTATTAGTAGTAGTAGTAGTATAATAGTATATTATTATTAGTAGTAGTATAATAGTATATTATTATTATTAGTAGTCGTATAATAGTATATTATTATTATTTCATTAGTATAATAGTATATTATATTAGTAGTAGTATAATAGTATATTATTATTATTTCATTAGTATAATAGTATACTTATTAGTAGTAGTAGTAGATAATAGTATATTATTATTTATTCATTAGTTATAATAGTATATTATTATTAGTAGTAGTAGTATAATAGTATATTATTATTATTTCATTAGTATAATAGTATATTATTAGTAGTAGTAGTAGTATAATAGTATATTATTATTATTCATTAGTATAATAGTATATTATTATTATTAGTAGTATAGTATATAGTATATTATATTAGAGTAGTATAATAGATATTATTATTATTTCATTAGTATAATAGTATATTATTATTATTTCATAGTATAATAGCATATTATTATTAGTAGGTAGTAGTAGTATAATAGTATATTATTATTATAACGCAGTAGTAAGTAGTATACTAGTATTCTTATTATTATTTCATTAGTATAATAGTATATATTATTAGTAGTAGTAGTATCAATCGTATATTATTATTATTTAGTAGTAGTAGTATAATAGTATATTATTATTATTTCATTAGTATAATAGTATATTATTATTAGTAGTAGTAGTATAATAGTATATTATTATTATTAGTAGTAGTATAATAGTATATTATTATTATTTCATTAGTATAATAGTATATTATTATTAGTAGTAGTAGTATAATAGCATATTATTATTATTAGTAGTAGTAGTATAATAGTATATTATTATTAGTAGTAGTAGTATAATAGTATATTATTATTATTTCATTAGTATAATAGTATATTATAGTAGTAGTAGTAGTATAATAGTATATATTATTATTTTCATTAGTATAATAGTATATTATTCTTAGTAGTAGTAGTATAATAGTATATTATTATTATTCATTAGTATAATAGTATATTATTAGTAGTAGTAGTGGTATAATAGTATATTATTATTATTTCATTAGTATAATAGTATATTATTAGTAGTAGTAGTAGTAGTAGTATAATAGTATATTATTATTAGTAGTAGAGTATAATAGTATATTATTATTATTAGTAGTAGTATAATAGTATATTATTATTATTTCATTAGTATAATAGTATATTATTATTAGTAGTAGTATAATAGTATATTATTATTATTTCATTAGTATAATAGTATATTATTAGTAGTAGTAGTAGTATAATAGTATATTATTATTATTTCATTAGTATAATAGTATATTATTAGTAGTAGTAGTAGTATAATAGTATATTATTATTATTTCATTAGTATAATAGTATATTATTATTATTATTAGTAGTATAATAGTATATTATTATTAGTAGTAGTATAATAGTATATTATTATATTTCATTAGTATAATAGTATATTATTATTATTTCATTAGTATAATAGCATATTATTATTAGTAGTAGTAGTAGTATAATAGTATATTATTATTATTAGTAGTAGTATAATAGTATATTATTATTATTTCATTAGTATAATAGTATATTATTATTATTAGTAGTAGTATAATAGTATATTATTATTATTATTAGTAGTATAATAGTATATTATTATTATTTCATTAGTATAATAGTATATTATTATTAGTAGTAGTAGTATAATAGTATATTATTATTAGTAGTAGTATAATAGTATATTATTATTATTTCATTAGTATAATAGTATATTATTATTAGTAGTAGTAGTATAATAGTATATTATTATTATTAGTAGTAGTATAATAGTATATTATTATTAGTAGTAGTAGTATAATAGTATATTATTATTATTTCATTAGTCTAATAGTATATTATTATTATTAGTAGTAGTATAATAGTATATTATTATTATTAGTAGTAGTATAATAGTATATTATTATTATTAGTAGTAGTATAATAGTATATTATTATTATTTCATTAGTCTAATAGTATATTATTATTATTAGTAGTAGTAGTATAATAGTATATTATTATTATTAGTAGTAGTATAATAGTATATTATTATTATTATTAGTAGTAGTATAATAGTATATTATTATTATTTCATTAGTCTAATAGTATATTATTATTTTAGTAGTAGTATAATAGTATATTATTATTATTATTAGTAGTATAATAGTATATTATTATTATTTCATAGTATAATAGTATATTATTATTATTAGTAGTAGTATAATAGTATATTATTATTATTAGTAGTAGTATAATAGTATATTATATTAGTAGTAGTAGTATAATAGTATATTATTATTATTAGTAGTAGTATAATAGTATATTATTATTATTAGTAGTATAATAGTATATTATTATTATTAGTAGTAGTATAATAGTATATTATTATTAGTAGTAGTATAATAGTACATATTATTATTAGTAGTAGTAGTTAATAGTATATTATTATTATTTCATTAGTATAGTATATTATTAGTAGTAGTAGTAGTAGTATAATAGTATATTATTATTATTTCATTAGTCTAATAGTATATTATTATTAGTAGTAGTAGTATAATAGTATATTATTATTATTAGTAGTAGTATAATAGTATATTATTATTAGTAGTAGTAGTATAATAGTATATTATTATTATTTCATTAGTCTAATAGTATATTATTATTATTAGTAGTAGTATAATAGTATATTATTATTATTATTAGTATTAGTATAATAGTATATTATTATTATTTCATTAGTCTAATAGTATATTATTATTATTAGTAGTAGTATAATAGTATATTATTATTATTAGTAGTAGTATAATAGTATATTATTATTAGTAGTAGTAGTATAATAGTATATTATTATATTTCATTAGTCTAATAGTATATTATTATTATTAGTAGTATAATAGTATATTATTATTATTAGTAGTAGTATAATAGTATATATTATTATTATTAGTAGTAGTATAATAGTATTTATTATTATTAGTATAGTAGTAATAGTATATTATTATTATTCATTCAAGTATAATAGTATATTATTATTTATTAGTCTAATAGTATATTAGTAGTAGTTAGTATTAATAGTATATTATTATTATTTCATTAGTATAATAGTATATTATTATTAGTAGTAGTAGTATAATAGTATATTATTATTATTAGTAGTAGTATAATAGTATATTATTATTAGTAGTAGTAGTATAATAGTATATTATTATTATTTCATTAGTCTAATAGTATATTATTATTATTAGTAGTAGTATAATAGTATATTATTATATTATTAGTAGTAGTATAATAGTATATTATTATTATTTCATTAGTCTAATAGTATATTATTATTAGTAGTAGTAGTATAATAGTATATTATTATTATTAGTAGTAGTATAATAGTATATTATTATTAGTAGTAGTAGTATAATAGTATATATTATTATTTCATTAGTCTAATAGTATATATTATTATTAGTAGTAGTATAATAGTATATTATTATTATTATTAGTAGTAGTATAATAGTATATTATTATTATTATTAGTAGTAGTATAATAGTATATTATTATTATTTCATTAGTCTAATAGTATATTATTATTATTAGTAGTAGTATAATAGTATATTATTATTATTAGTAGTAGTATAATAGTATATTATTATTAGTAGTAGTAGTATAATAGTATATTATTATTATTTCATTAGTCTAATAGTATATTATTAGTAGTAGTATAATAGTATATTATTATTATTAGTAGTAGTATAATAGTATATTATTATAGTAGTAGTATAATAGTATATTATTATTATTAGTAGTAGTATAATAGTATATTATTATTATGATTATTATTAGTATAATAGTATATTATTATTATTAGTAGTAGTATAATAGTATATTATTATTAGTATTAGTAGTAGTATAATAGTATATTATTATTATTTCATTAGTCTAATAGTATATTATTATTATTAGTAGTAGTATAATAGTATATTATTATTAGTAGTAGTAGTATAATAGTATATTATTATTATTTCATTAGTCTAATAGTATATTATTATTAGTAGTAGTATAATAGTATATTATTATTATTAGTAGTAGTATAATAGTATATTATTATAGTAGTAGTAGTATAATAGTATATTATTATTATTTCATTAGTCTAATAGTATATTATTAGTAGTAGTAGTAGTATAATAGTATATTATTATTATTTCATTAGTATAATAGTATATTATTAGTAGTAGTAGTAGTATAATAGTATATTATTATTATTATTAGTAGTATAATAGTATATTATTATTATTTCATTAGTATAATAGTATATTATTAGTAGTAGTAGTAGTAGTAGTAGTATAATAGTATATTATTATTATTTCATTAGTATAATAGTATATTATTATTATTAGTAGTAGTAGTATAATAGTATATTATTATTATTTCATTAGTATAATAGTATATTATTATTATTATTAGTAGTATATTATTATTAGTAGTAGTATAATAGTATATTATTATTATTTCATTAGTATAATAGTATATTATTATTAGTAGTAGTAGTATAATAGTATATTATTATTAGTAGTAGTAGTATAATAGTATATTATTATTATTAGTAGTAGTATAATAGTATATTATTATTATTTCATTAGTATAATAGTATATTATTATTATTAGTAGTAGTATAATAGTATATTATTATTATTTCATTAGTATAATAGTATATTATTATTATTAGTAGTAGTATAATAGTATATTATTATTATTAGTAGTAGTATAATAGTATATTATTATTATTAGTAGTAGTATAATAGTATATTATTATTATTTCATTAGTATAATAGTATATTATTATTAGTAGTAGTATAATAGTATATTATTGTTATTTCATTAGTATAATAGTATATTATTATTAGTAGTAGTAGTATAATATTATTATTTCATTAGTATATTATTATTAGTAGTAGTAGTATAATAGTATATTATTATTATTTCATTAGTATAATAGTATATTATTATTATTTCATTAGTATAATAGTATATTATTATTAGTAGTAGTATAATAGTATATTATTATTATTTCATTAGTATAATAGTATATTATTATTAGTAGTAGTAGTATAATATTATTATTTCATTAGTATATTATTATTATTAGTAGTAGTATAATAGTATATTATTATTATTTCATTAGTATAATAGTATATTATTATTATTTCATTAGTATAATAGTATATTATTATTAGTAGTAGTAGTAGTAGTATAATAGTATATTATTATTATTAGTAGTAGTATAATAGTATATTATTATTAGTAGTAGTATAATATTATTATTTCATTAGTATAATAGTATATTATTATTAGTAGTAGTAGTATAATAGTATATTATTATTATTTCATTCGTATAATAGTATATTATTATTAGTAGTAGTAGTATAATAGTATATTATTACTATTATCTGCGAGTGCGAAGCTGCGTGTTAGCAAAGATATATAGCATTAATGCTGTATAGTACAAAGTGTTGTGTGTGATAACTTAAAGGAATATTTCCACTACATCACTTCTCTGCTGCCTCCATGAAGAATCTAAGTCTATGGTCTTGATGAATGAAAGTAAACAACATCTGCAACAGTTCGTCACACCGTCTCCTGCAGACTCTCCGCCCGACCAGCAGAAGTATTCATGCTAACTCTTTGCTACGTGAACAAACCAGCAGCAACTATGTTTTGGACAGAACATCCAGAGTGTCGCCCTGCACACCTGCCAGCTCTGTTATTAATGAACCTTCTCTCCATCATCCACACTCCCCTCGTTCCTTCTCCTCACCAGTGAGCATTGAAAGCTGCTGCAACACAACTTCTGATCCCTTTATAGTGACTTTCTGTTCTCATCTGCAAACAAGATGTCCAAATTAAAAACAGCAGCAGCTCACCTGCAGCGCTCTGCTCCGGCTGCAGCGGGCCGGCGAGTGTGAAGTGCAGCCTCCTGAGCCAGTGTTCGTCAGGAGTGTTAATCCTGAGTCTCTGTAGCCGTTCGTCTTCTCCTTAGAAGCTTTGGATGAGTAAAGAATCGGAGCCTCTGAGCATCAGAGATGAAAGTGTTGGTGCTTTGCTTGGTTTGAGTTCCTGTTTTACAGCAAATAAAACATTGCAATGTCACACACAGTAAAATACGCAGCTTTGCACCAGACGAAGAGAAACCCTTTAACTTCCACAGTAACTGGACACTTTGTGTTATGTGGATCATTTAGTCGCTGTGATCTTCTTTCATTCCTCCACTCAACATCTACTGAGGTTTTGAAGCGTTTACATCAGTGACCTCAGTGTTGTCAGGCTCTACACAATATATTATTATTATATAATTACAGTTAACAAATACATCCAGTAATATGTTGTCAATTATATCTTTACTGTGGTAATAATAATGCTCCTGTATTGCTGAACTTCACATGTTCTCACTCAAAGCTTCGTATGTTTTACGAAGAACTTATTCCTCATTTCTTGTGTATTTTCCTACAAATGTCAAGCAGCAATGTCTAGGTTATAATATAATAATGTGACACATAAGTCAACCAAGTCTTTCTGTACCTGGTGATGCTACTCTGTGGTCAAAAAATCTGTGTTGAAATCGGCAGGAGAGCTAGCTAACGTTAGCAGTTAGCAGCTAGTGGGCAAACAGTCCTGCTCGGCTAAATAACAGAGCTAACAGCTAACAGCTAACCAAGGCTCCAGTTACATTATGGTGAGTTCAGGCTCCATTCAGTAAAAATGAGTTCTGGTTGAAGGTGAATTATAACGTTATCATGATGTGTTCAAATGTCCTCTTGTAAAATTTAGTTTTTGGTGAGAAACTTGAATAAAGTTTGAAGAATTTCCCTGTTTTGGACCCATCAGCCCGACATGTTCCCCACGTTGTCCCTCTTTACACTTCCTGGTTCACAATTGCATTTCATTAACGAGGACTTTTCGTCGCTGAACAGCCTGAATACCTGAACCTGAACTCTTTCTGATAAGCAAGCGAGGAACAACTCCAGCTCAACTCCTGCTCAACGCCTGCTCAACTCCTGCTCAACTCCTGCTCAACTCCTGCTTAACCCCAGCTCAACTCCTGCTCAACTCCTGCTCAACTCCTGCTCAACTCCTGCTTAACCCCAGCTCAACTCCTGCTCAACTCCTGCTCAACTCCTGCTCAACCCCAGCTCAACCCCAGCTCAACCCCAGCTCAACTCCAGCTCAACTCCAGCTCAACTCCTGCTCAACTCCTGCTCAACTCCTGCTCAACTCCTGCTCAACTCCTGCTCAACCCCAGCTCAACCCCAGCTCAACCCCAGCTCAACCCCAGCTCAACCCCAGCTCAACTCCAGCTCAACTCCAGCTCAGCTCCAGCTCAGCTCCAGCTCAGCTCCAGTGAGGTCTTTGTCTCTGTGGTGTCCATCACACGCTCGACTTCAGGCCAAATGCAAACAGTGAAGTTTAACACTGAGGTTGACAGATGAAGAGACTGCTCATCTTCATCTTCATCTTCATCTCCTTCAATATACAAACATGAATGAAATAATCTGAGTGAGAATCCTTCTCGTGGCTTTACAAACGCCGGGTGAGGATAGTTTCACCTTTAATAATGAACCTTCTACTTCCTGTAGATGAAAGATGAAGTCGTTTGATACTAAAGGAAAACTGGGTTTTTATTTCCCATGTTGTGAGTGAAGGACCTGCAGCGACCATCGCTCTGTATCCATGGGGGGAGCTGTTTCAGCTGATGATGTCGACCAAAACTAAACTAACTAGTCGTCATCCTGTGTGTGTGAGACAGAGCACCACAGGGCACACTTAAACCCCACTAAGAGGAGGAGCTTTGAGTTGGTGTGGCTGATAACAACTGAAATACACACACACACACACACACACACACACACACACACACACACACACACTCTTCACCTTGTACCTCTTAACTTGCTTCCCTTGGTTATTAACTCCCTGATTGTGGCGCTCTCCTTCGGGCTCGTCCCTGTCTCGTTGTCATGGTGGTATGACCCGAACACTTATGAGCTGACCTCTGGGATTAGTCCCAGATGGAAACAGGGGGAGGGTGGGGGGGTTAAGCCTTCACCTCGAGGTGCTCACTGCAGCATCTCGCAAAAAACTTAATTAAATTGCTGAGACACGGAGTCAGGAATGTTTGCTCTTCACACCTTTCTTTGCTTTTCCCATCCTCGTCCTCCTCGCTCGCTTCATTTCTATTTGCAGAGCCATAAACTCAGCGGAGCTCGTGGGCCATATGTATTATCCCACATAATGCTCATGTGTTACCAACGTTTCCCACAAAGTGCAGCTTTATATGAAGAATTTAAATATACAATACACAAAGACTTAATGCAACAACACAGCTGCAGCCTGTTTAACGCACGTGTGATGAGACTGATCCCGTCATTGTGTAATAATGCAATCCCCACCCCCCCCCCCCCCCCCCCCCCTTGCACGGAGCTCTCACAGCAAATATTGTTATATGCGATGAATTAATCACAAAGCTTGTAATTAATTAGATTTTTTTTTAATCGCTTGACAGCCCTAGTAATAACTCAGGAAACATTCATATGACAGGATGTTATTGATCGTGATTGTTGCTCAATTTGATGATTTTATTCTAAATCGAACCTCTAAAAATAAAACCTCAAAACAAAGGTTTCAAATGTTTTACCCGAAAAACATTAATTTTCCAACAATATAAAAGCAACAGAAGAATATTCAAGAAGAGTTCCCTCACGATAAATAACATCTCGTGCACAAATACAGAATGTACTGCATGTGTCCCTTCAAAGTACTAACACACACTGGAAATACTCTTAAGTATAATAATGGAAGTGTAGATCAAGTATTAAAAGTCAAATCAAATCAAATGTGTGTGTGTGTGTGTGTGTGTGTGTGTGTGTGTGTGTGTGTGTGTGCGCGTGTGCGTGCGTGTGTGTCTCTGAGCGAGTCTGGCCGGCAGATTCTGACCCGAGATAGTGACCAGTGCGCGGGGAGGAATGCGAGGACACACCGGCACGAGGGGGCTTGTGGACGTGTGTTCACGTGAAGCAGGAAAACTGAGAACTTTGTGCTTTAAGTCCAGTGAAAGACTCTGAGCGCGAGGAGGGTCGCTCCCCTCAAACATGCAGAGAGATCCAACTCAGCCATCGTGCGTGAAATGTCTGCGAGTTGAAAACACAGTTGGTGCCAGAGCAGGCTTACCTTCGTGAAGTTACCCAAAGTCCGCGGGAATGCGCTCGAGCAGCTTCTCCCCAAACTGTGTATCCACTCAGTGAGTCTCGTGTCCTGCAGCGGAGTTACTGTCCGCGTGAAACCGGGAGGTGCTCACAGGCGCACAGACTGCTGCACAGTAAGCTCTCCGGAGCAGGAGACACTCAGCAAGCTGAAGTGGGAGGGCCTGCGTCGAGCCGGGCACGCGGCCGTGCGCGTCCCCGAGGCACGCTGCACCTGCGAAACAACATCCAGAGCAGGACAGATGTTTTATTGTGAAAGTATATATATATATATATATATATATATATATATATATATATATATATATATATATATATATATATATATATATATATATATATATATATATATATATATATATATATAGTAGCATGCAGGATGTAGCGTTAACGCTGTCCTCTGTGGCCGGCCGTCAGGGCCAGAAAGGCCTTCTCTGCTGGCCTAAACATCATCAGAATATAAATTACATTTTTATATATTTCTTCCACAAATATGTATTAAATTATTCCTCATAGTCTATCCTCTTCACGTCATAGCTTTCCTCTTGGTTGCGCTGCTTCCAGCTTCAGATGGAGATTTGGAGGGCTGGCCTTTATGTTAGAGCTTTTATCCAATCATATTCCAGCCATGATGTGTTGCCAGGGTCCAAGAGATCTGCCCTTAGGCCTTCAGAAGCAACAGTGCGGGCGCCTGTCGCTTAAAGTGAACCGAGACAAAACTGTGGCGTTAACCAATCAGATGTCGAGTTGGGGACACCGGGGCCAGCTAGCAGGCGTACGATAACGTCAGCACGTGCACGTCATTTGATTGGATACACACTATTGAGAGGCGGAGCTATGCAGAGCTAGCAACCTGAACTTGAACGAGCTCATTTAGATTTCTACAAGCTGTTTGTTTTCAACCCACAACGGCTGAAGGAGGAGAGATCGATGTGGTCGCAGATATCATTACAACGACATTTTCAAGACGAACTTTTCAAGAAAAGATAGACATCGTGAGAAGAGAACGGCCAACCCCGACGCTAGCGAGCCTATCACAGGGTTTGTCCGCCACTTTCAAATCACTAACTACGAGCGGTACCCCGGCTCACAGCCTCCGAGAGGCACTGCACATTGTACTGCTGGGAACACCTGCTATTTACAACTGATCGATTTGGTGTTTGGAGCCACACTGGGTTTGCAAACTTGGGTTGTCTAACCAAGGCAGCAACGAGACACCAAAGCACGGCTGGGCACTCACAAGCAACGGTGCTTTTGAAAACCTTTGGGACACCCGAGTGGATCTACAGCTCAACGAACAAGTGCGCAGGGAAACGGAGCTCCACAACGAAAGGGTGAACAAAAATAGGGAAATGCGGATTTATTGATTATAAATGTTTCGAAAATATTAATATAACTCTGTTGTACTTGACTGTTAAGGTGATGCAACGCCCGGTTATACTGCGTTTCTGTCTAAATGTATAGTTTCTAGAGCCATGGCGTCATAATGATGGTATTAAGAGGTGGAATAATTCAGGTAGGACTGTAGGACATCACTGAAGGCCGAGGTGTGACATGCACGGCCCGCCACTGGTGGCCGGGAAGTCTTTTAATATCTCTACCTGCTGCTGAACTGCACACGAGCATCTCTGTTGTTCACATTGAGCCGGATGTGTAACAAGTGTTTCCTTTCATTCAGCGATGACTCTGCAGCTGCCTGTCACTGTGTTCAGCTAACGAGCAGCGTCGCTGCCTACAACCTCACAAGATGCTCTTGTGAAGACTCTCCACGCCACCCATCACATGTCTTCGTGTTTACACTTCAGCCACGTCTGCGTTTCCATTTTAAGCTCGTGTATTTTTACAGTCTTGGGAAAGTTACTGTAGCTGCACCGAACTCTTCCTCCGTCACCCGAGGTGATGATGAGCTGTGTTCAGGAACACCCTGAAACCTGAGCCTCTCGTCGTTCACACCTCAGCCCGCACACACACACACACACACACACACACACACACACACACACTTACACACTTACACACACACACAGATCAAATCTTTATAATTCAGACACCAAATGTATTATTTACATCCCCACAGTGATGCATGATGGGAGAATGTTGTTGAACTTTGTTTTCAGTGCAGTGACCCTCCATCATTAAACTGTGATTTGTGTCCACAGTAAGTTCAGCTGATATTACAAAGTTGACTTTACTCTACATATTCCAACTGTGTGCGTGCGTTACGTAAATGTGCAGCTACAGTAGCCAGTACACAGACACAGACACAGACACACACACACATGAACACTGAGACATCTGAGAGTCTAAAGTGAGACGGACAAGTCAGAACCTGTCCGAGTGAAGTCCAGAGGAAGAGCTGCTTCCATCCACACGACACACGAGCTGCGTCTGTGTTCTGTGAACGTCAGGCAGCACATGAAGCCGGACGTCTCCACAACTATGTTCTACACCTTTTCTCAGGACTGCAGCATGAAGTCTGTTCTAACAACATCACATGTATTTACTGTGTTTCTACCAGATGAAGATCCCAACAGATGTTTACTGCAGTCTGACGGATCCAACACATTATATAATTCATGTATATAAGAAGTAGACGAAGCATTTTGTCCGTCGCCATCTTGTCCGTCGCCATCTTGTCTTTTCTCCAACCAGAAGTGACACACGAGGGCGGATCTGAGAACAACCGAACGCTGAACATATTTTTAGGGCAAACAAAATGTTACAATTAACTTTCCAGAACATCAGAACTTCAGTCGTTGATAAAATAAACTGGAAGCTGAGCATTCATTCAAATATGTGTAGATTTAAATGGGAACAGCCAAACATCCAGCGAGTGCAACAACACGAGCCAGTTAGCCAGCTAACCATGCTAACCCCGGCCCCCTGCTAACCCCCGGCCCCTCATCAGAACAGGGACTTACTATTGGTGTGGTTAGGGGTCAACACTGAGCAGCAGGTGTGACACTGAAAAGGAGAACTGGTAGGTATCGCTTGGAACAGTGAACCTCAACTCCCTGAACAAGGCCAGCTGGTCCCGTTAAAGAGCTGCTTTGTGTGTGTTGGTGTGTGTGTACTTGTTGAGAAAGAGGAAGAGAGTTTGACAGGAGTACGAGAAAACAAACACAACAAGCCTGATTCTCATGTTTGATCTGCTGCTTCACAACGAAACACTAAAGTGGGATCAATACTCTGAACCACTGACTTGAGATGAATCAGACGAGGATTAAAGGTTTCTTTGTGTCTATTTAATAATATATTTATCAGTATTGTCAGAGTACCAAACCCAATGCAAAAACACAAGAATAATAAATAACAGAAGGGTGATTACAGCATGTGGGTCCAGAGGAAGTCACATCTGAAATGCTTTGTGTCCGTGTGCCACTGTCTTCTTCTCACCAAACTTCCTGCTCAAAATGAGAAAAAAAAAAACGTATGTAAAGATACATTTAAAGAGCATTTTTACCTCACAAATAAAGGGATTTATGTAATAATTGTATTTACATTTTTTAAAAACGTTTTATAAATTTGATCTATTTATTTAGTTCAGGAGGAACATCACAGTGTTTCACAGTGTTTCAGTGTTTCACAGTGTTTCAGTGTTTCACAGTGTTTCAGTGTTTCACAGTGTTTCACAGTGTTTCAGTGTTTCACAGTATTTCAGTGTTTCACAGTGTTTCACAGTGTTTCAGTGTTTCACAGTGTTTCAGTGTTTCACAGTATTTCAGTGTTTCACAGTGTTTTAGTGTTTCACAGTGTTTCAGTGTTTCACAGTGTTTCACAGTGTTTCAGTGTTTCACAGTGTTTCAGTGTTTCACAGTGTTTCTCAGTTTTTCAGTGTTTCAATGTTTCACAGTGTTTCACAGTGTTTCAGTGTTTCAATGTTTCAATGTTTCACAGTGTTTCAGTGTTTCAGTGTTTCACAGTGTTTCACAGTGTTTCAGTGTTTCACAGTGTTTCAGTGTTTCAATGTTTCACAGTGTTTCACAGTGTTTCAGTGTTTCACAGTGTTTCAGTGTTTCAATGTTTCACAGTGTTTCACAGTGTTTCAATGTTTCACAGTGTTTCAGTGTTTCAGTGTTTCAATGTTTCAGTGTTTCAGTGTTTCAATGTTTCAATATTTCACAGTGTTTCAGTGTTTCAGTGTTTCAGTGTTTCACAGTGTTTCACAGTGTTTCAGTGTTTCAATGTTTCACAGTGTTTCAGTGTTTCACAGTGTTTCAGTGTTTCAATGTTTCACAGTGTTTCACAGTGTTTCAGTGTTTCAATATTTCACAGTGTTTCTCAGTGTTTCAGTGTTTCACAGTGTTTCACAGTGTTTCACAGTGTTTCAGTGTTTCAATGTTTCACAGTGTTTCACAGTGTTTCAGTGTTTCAATGTTTCACAGTGTTTCACAGTGTTTCAATGTTTCACAGTGTTTCAGTGTTTCACAGTGTTTCAGTGTTTCAATGTTTCACAGTGTTTCAGTGTTTCAGTGTTTCAATGTTTCACAGTGTTTCAGTGTTTCACAGTGTTTCACAGTGTTTCACAGTGTTTCAGTGTTTCAATGTTTCACAGTGTTTCACAGTTTCACAGTGTTTCAGTGTTTCACAGTGTTTCAGTGTTTCACAGTGTTTCAGTTTTTCAGTGTTTCACAGTTTCACAGTGTTTCACAGTTTCACCGTGTTTCAATGTTTCACAGTGTTTCAATATTTCAGTGTTTCACAGTGTTTCACAGTGTTTCACAGTGTTTCAGTGTTTCTCAGTGTTTCAGTGTTTCAGTGTTTCAGTGTTTCACAGTGTTTCACAGTGTTTCAGTGTTTCACAGTGTTTCACAGTGTTTCAGTGTTTCACGGTGTTTCAGTGTTTCTCAGTTTTTCAATGTTTCACAGTGTTTCAGTGTTTCACAGTGTTTCACAGTTTCACAGTGTTTCACAGTGTTTCAGTGTTTCAATGTTTCACAGTGTTTCACAGTGTTTCACAGTGTTTCAGTGTTTCAATGTTTCACAGTGTTTCACAGTGTTTCAATGTTTCACAGTGTTTCAGTGTTTCACAGTGTTTCAGTGTTTCAATGTTTCACAGTGTTTCAGTGTTTCAATGTTTCAATGTTTCACAGTGTTTCACAGTGTTTCACAGTGTTTCAGTGTTTCAATGTTTCACAGTGTTTCACAGTTTCACAGTGTTTCAGTGTTTCAATGTTTCACAGTGTTTCAGTGTTTCAATATTTCACAGTGTTTCTCAGTGTTTCAGTGTTTCACAGTGTTTCACAGTTTCACAGTGTTTCACAGTGTTTCAGTGTTTCAATGTTTCACAGTGTTTCACAGTGTTTCAGTGTTTCAATGTTTCACAGTGTTTCACAGTGTTTCAATGTTTCACAGTGTTTCAGTGTTTCACAGTGTTTCAGTGTTTCAATGTTTCACAGTGTTTCAGTGTTTCACAGTGTTTCAGTGTTTCAATGTTTCAATGTTTCACAGTGTTTCAGTGTTTCACAGTGTTTCAGTGTTTCAATGTTTCACAGTGTTTCACAGTTTCACAGTGTTTCAGTGTTTCACAGTGTTTCAGTGTTTCACAGTGTTTCAGTGTTTCACAGTTTCACAGTGTTTCACAGTTTCACCGTGTTTCAATGTTTCACAGTGTTTCAATATTTCAGTGTTTCAGTGTTTCAATGTTTCACAGTGTTTCAGTGTTTCAGTGTTTCAATGTTTCACAGTGTTTCTCAGTGTTTCAGTGTTTCACAGTGTTTCAGTGTTTCAATGTTTCACAGTGTTTCACAGTGTTTCAGTGTTTCAGTGTTTCAATGTTTCAATGTTTCACAGTGTTTCTCAGTGTTTCAGTGTTTCACAGTGTTTCAGTGTTTCAATGTTTCACAGTGTTTCACAGTGTTTCACAGTGTTTCACAGTTTTTCACAGTGTTTCACAGTGTTTCAGTGTTTCAATGTTTCACAGTGTTTCACAGTGTTTCAATGTTTCACAGTGTTTCACAGTGTTTCACAGTGTTTCAATGTTTCACAGTGTTTCAGTGTTTCACAGTGTTTCAGTGTTTCACAGTGTTTCAGTGTTTCAATGTTTCAATGTTTCAATGTTTCACAGTGTTTCACAGTGTTTCAGTGTTTCACAGTGTTTCACAGTGTTTCAGTGTTTCAATGTTTCACAGTGTTTCACAGTTTCACAGTGTTTCACAGTGTGTCACAGTGTTTCAGTGTTTCACAGTGTTTCAGTGTTTTACAGTGTTTCACAGTGTTTCAGTGTTTCACAGTGTTTCAGTGTTTCTCAGTGTCTCAATGTTTCACAGTGTTTCAGTGTTTCAATGTTTCACAGTGTTTCTCAGTGTTTCAGTGTTTCAGTGTTTCACAGTGTTTCAGTGTTTCACAGTATTTCAGTGTTTCACAGTGTTTTAGTGTTTCACAGTGTTTCAGTGTTTCACAGTGTTTCAGTGTTTCACAGTGTTTCACAGTGTTTCAGTGTTTCACAGTGTTTCTCAGTTTTTCAGTGTTTCAATGTTTCACAGTGTTTCACAGTGTTTCAGTGTTTCAATGTTTCAATGTTTCACAGTGTTTCAGTGTTTCACAGTGTTTCAGTGTTTCAATGTTTCACAGTGTTTCACAGTGTTTCAGTGTTTCACAGTGTTTCAGTGTTTCAATGTTTCACAGTGTTTCACAGTGTTTCAATGTTTCACAGTGTTTCAGTGTTTCACAGTGTTTCAGTGTTTCAATGTTTCACAGTGTTTCAATGTTTCAATGTTTCACAGTGTTTCAGTGTTTCACAGTGTTTCACAGTGTTTCACAGTGTTTCAATGTTTCACAGTGTTTCACAGTTTCACAGTGTTTCACAGTGTTTCAGTGTTTCAATGTTTCACAGTGTTTCAATATTTCACAGTGTTTCTCAGTGTTTCAGTGTTTCACAGTGTTTCACAGTTTCACAGTGTTTCACAGTGTTTCAGTGTTTCAATGTTTCACAGTGTTTCACAGTGTTTCAGTGTTTCAGTGTTTCAATGTTTCAATGTTTCACAGTGTTTCTCAGTGTTTCAGTGTTTCACAGTGTTTCAGTGTTTCAATGTTTCACAGTGTTTCAGTGTTTCACAGTGTTTCACAGTGTTTCAGTGTTTCACAGTGTTTCACAGTGTTTCAGTGTTTCAATGTTTCACAGTGTTTCACAGTTTCACAGTGTTTCAGTGTTTCACAGTGTTTCAGTGTTTCACAGTGT
Source organism: Cottoperca gobio (assembly GCF_900634415.1). Classification (NCBI taxonomy): domain Eukaryota; kingdom Metazoa; phylum Chordata; class Actinopteri; order Perciformes; family Bovichtidae; genus Cottoperca; species Cottoperca gobio. The sequence goes on from NW_021167060.1 coordinate 236,291, forward strand.
TTCAGTGTTTCACAGTTTCACAGTGTTTCACAGTTTCACCGTGTTTCAATGTTTCACAGTCTTTCAATATTTCAGTGTTTCAGTGTTTCAATGTTTCACAGTGTTTCAGTGTTTCAATGTTTCAATGTTTCACAGTGTTTCACAGTGTTTCAGTGTTTCAATGTTTCACAGTGTTTCACAGTTTCACAGTGTTTCAGTGTTTCACAGTGTTTCAGTGTTTCAGTGTTTCACAGTTTCAGTGTTTCACAGTTTCACCGTGTTTCAATGTTTCACAGTGTTTCAATATTTCAGTGTTTCACAGTGTTTCACAGTGTTTCACAGTGTTTCAGTGTTTCTCAGTGTTTCACAGTGTTTCAGTGTTTCACAGTGTTTCACAGTGTTTCAGTGTTTCACAGTGTTTCAGTGTTTCTCAGTTTTTCAATGTTTCACAGTGTTTCACAGTGTTTCAGTGTTTCAATGTTTCAATGTTTCACAGTGTTTCAGTGTTTCACAGTTTCACAGTGTTTCACAGTGTTTCAGAGTGTTTCAATGTTTCACAGTGTTTCACAGTGTTTCAGTGTTTCACAGTGTTTCAGTGTTTCAATGTTTCACAGTGTTTCAGTGTTTCAATGTTTCAATGTTTCACAGTGTTTCAGTGTTTCACAGTGTTTCACAGTGTTTCAATGTTTCACAGTGTTTCAGTGTTTCACAGTTTCACAGTGTTTCACAGTGTTTCAGTGTTTCAGTGTTTCAATGTTTCACAGTGTTTCAGTGTTTCAATATTTCACAGTGTTTCTCAGTGTTTCAGTGTTTCACAGTGTTTCACAGTTTCACAGTGTTTCAGTGTTTCAATGTTTCACAGTGTTTCACAGTGTTTCACAGTGTTTCAGTGTTTCAATGTTTCACAGTGTTTCACAGTGTTTCAATGTTTCACAGTGTTTCAGTGTTTCACAGTGTTTCAGTGTTTCAATGTTTCACAGTGTTTCAGTGTTTCACAGTGTTTCAGTGTTTCAATGTTTCAATGTTTCACAGTGTTTCAGTGTTTCACAGTGTTTCACAGTGTTTCAATGTTTCACAGTGTTTCACAGTTTCACAGTGTTTCACAGTGTTTCAGTGTTTCACAGTGTTTCAGTGTTTCATAGTTTCACAGTGTTTCACAGTTTCACAGTGTTTCAATGTTTCACAGTGTTTCAATATTTCAGTGTTTCAGTGTTTCAATGTTTCAATGTTT